>NC_061091.1:4690690-4728190 GCF_015104395.2 Macrobrachium nipponense | reverse complement strand
AACAGTAAACCCAACCTAAAACCTAAACACAGAGCTCAGGACAAAAACTTGACCCATTACGGGGACTTTAAGAGAAAAAAATCATCAACAGACAAACTGCAAGAGCACGAACAAGCCAAAACGAGGGCGAGGAAAACAAAAGAAAGCTGGGCTGGGAGGCGGGGGGAGAGGGGAGTGGGGCAAAGTCCACATGGTTAGGTAACTAACTTCCCCCCCCCCCCAACTCCCCTCCCCGAAAAACACCTGCATACCTGTCCGAGACAGGAATGCCGCCCCCGTGAGGACGAGTCGTCGTGGCGCGCAGCAACAAGTCGTACTGATTTTCAAGGTGTCGTCGGATCTTTTTGTTTACTTTCCTTCCAAGGAGATGTTGCGCAATTGGAATTTCAGATGTTCGAGCGAAGATGCAGTACGTTTATACTCTCCTAATATTGTTCACCTTGCTTTTTATTACATTTTTATCTATTTAATTACATTTTTGTACCTTTTTTTAATAAGTGGGGTCTCTCTCTTTCTTTGTTTCCCTTTAACTTCTTCTGACTTCTTCCTAATTAAGACCAAATATTTTGGAAGCTTGAATTTCAGTCAGTGGCCCCTTGGGTGGGCTTGTTCCATATGAAGAGGTTTCACCTTCTGAATATAATAATAATAATAATAATAATAATAATAATAATAATAATAATAATAATAATAATAATAATAATAATAATAAGACTTCCTGTACGTCTTCGATGCGTTCCTTGTGTGAACGTCTTCGCCAGTAATTATTAACTATTCATTTCATTATTCAGAAGATGAATCCTGTTCATACTGAACAAGCCCACCACAGGGGGCAACTGACTTGAAATTCAAGCTGCTCATCTAAGAATACGGTACTCATTAGTTAGCAAGAGACGGTGAAGGGAAACGCAGAAAAAATGGGATATATTTATATGAGCAATTTCATTTACAACCACTGGGAACCAACACAGTTTGATATTATTCATGAACCTGGGAAAAAAAAAAAAAAAACTTCGAGACTTATTTTCATTCTTGGAGACGGGTAGACATATTCGTACTCCATGACTACTTACGTGTCGACAAGTCATAATCTTTCCAGGTTCTGCACAGCCTACTTACATAAGGGCGAGTGTCAATATAGCCTACTTACAAAAGGGTGAGTGTCAGCATAACCTACTTAAAATAGACGTGTCAGAGCATCGCCTACTTACATAAGGGTGAGTGTCAGCATCGCCTACTTAAATAGGGGTGTGCCAGCATCGACTTCTTTAATAGGGGTGAGTGTCAGCATCGCCTACTTAAATAGGGGCGAGTGTCAGCATCGCCTACTTAAATAGGGGCGAGTGTCAGCATCGCCTACTTAAATAGGGGCGAGTGTCAGCATCGCCTACTTACATAAGGGTGAGTGTCAACATAGACTACTTAAAATGGGGGTTATGTCAGAATCGCCTACTTAAATAGGGGCGAGTGTCATTATAGCCTACTTACATAAGGGTGAGTGTCAGCATCGCCTACTTAAATAGGGGTGTGTCAGCATCGACTTCTTTAATAGGGGTAGGGGGGAGTGCCAGCACAGTCTACTTAAATAGGGGCGAGTGTCACAAACCATTAAAAGGTACAAACGATAGATAGATAAATAAATAAATAAATAAATAAATTCTCATAAACATTAGAAAATAAAACTTTACAGAGCAACCTACCAGTGCTCAACAAATTCTGATAAATTGAGCTTTATAATGATAATATTACCAAAGATGCCGCACCAATTATAATGTTTTCCAAATCAACTTACAGATATATTTCATCAACAAACAATATCCGGGTGACAACAAAGAATGCCCATGTTTTGAACAGTGGTTAACAACATGACCTGGTAGCCGGGTTATTTGTAATAAGTGTAATCCTTAACAAAGAAAAAACCTGAGAGAGAGAGAGAGAAATCTTAAACATGGGTCCACTTCCAGATTCAATACCACCATCACCTCCCATTTCTCCTTCTCCAAAGAGAGAGAGAGAGAGAGAGAGAGAGAGAGAGAGAGAGAGAGAGTGTTTCACAACCACGAACACCTTCCATTTCTCATTCTCCAACACCACCAACTCTTTCGTTATGCCATTTCCTCCTCCTCCTCCTCCTCCTCCTGGAAGACAGGCAAGCAGGCAGCAGGTATAGGCAGTAAGTGGCACCGATGCCAGATAGCATCGCCATCGACATTTCAGGTGAACGTACACCGGAGGCATCACCCACAAGCTGGAGATCGGTTCAGGAGAAATTGCCTCTCGGCACACACTGCTTACTTCGAGAGAGAGAGAGAGAGAGAGAGAGAGAGAGAGAGAGAGAG
Source organism: Macrobrachium nipponense (assembly GCF_015104395.2). NCBI lineage: Eukaryota > Metazoa > Arthropoda > Malacostraca > Decapoda > Palaemonidae > Macrobrachium > Macrobrachium nipponense. Next base: position 4,725,851 of record NC_061091.1, on the reverse strand, counting down.
AGCTTCAAATATACATGAATGAACGTATATATATTCATTTACATTAATATCTAATAGATGTAAATGACTTAAGTCAATGTCACAGGCAATAATAAACCTTACAGAAGCCATTCAGAGCCGTAAAAGGAAAACACACGACGTAAAGTATGGGCAAAAGTGAGACGTGAGAGATGGAAACCGTTCGAAATGGAAATACTTAAGAGAATAATTATAGGAACGGATAGTTAAAAAATATTCACTAAAAACAAAATAACTAAATTCTTTGAATATGAACTGACGCCATTTATAGATTCATAAAAACTGAGGTACCACTGGCAGTGGACAAACCTGCAGTCAATGTTTGTAAGACTATACTCTGTTTTTTTTTTTTCCATCTGTCCATCTGCCTGTGGTGTTTTCGCATGGTAACACTGCGTCCTGGGCTTAAAATAGTTAGCCATGTGTAAGTTTTAGGTAAATAAAGGATCTTTTGGGGTGTACATTTGCGACTGAAAAGTTTTATAATTTACTGTATGCGAATTACAGCCGTGAATTATTTCGAAATAGGATATATAATTGTTCAAGTAAGCTGAATGTGGACATCTAAAGCCCGGGACGCAGTGTTACCATACGCAAACACCACAGGTGGGTGGACATATGGAAAAAAAGAGAGAGTATAGGTATTATGTCATGAGATAATGATTTTGATAACAATCGAAAAAGCTCCTTTCTTCAATCAAACTCCTTTTACCATTCGGTGGAGGAGGGGGTGGGGAGGGGAGGGGAGGGGGAGAGGGGGGGGGGGGGGAGGAGGGGGGGGGGGGAGGGGGAGGAAGGAGGGGGGAGGGGTCTTAGTCAGAGAAGAGAATGAGACAGATCTCTCTCAGGAGATACACCAGGTTTGGAAACACGCCCAGACCAACTTTAAAGATACAGAAGAGGATTTAAGAGTGGAAAACCTGACGTAAATTCGTTAAAAATGCTAATTATAGGGGTGACTCAAAAGAATATAAAGTCTGCCATTTAATAAAAAAATAAATTAAAAAATGAAATGGTACTTTGTGGCTGCAGCCCAAAACCGGTTGGGTGTTTGCCTCCCAAGAAACGAGTGCTTGTGGAAAGACGTAAGCAGCGGGGATAGAGAGAGAAGAGAGAAGAGCGAGAGAGAAGGCAGAGAGGTGGAGAGAGAGGAGATAGAGAGAGAGAGAGAGAGAGAGAGAGAGAGGAATCGATGGTGGGGGAGGGGGGAATGGGGTCGGAAGACTGGGTACCAAAAAAAATAAATAAATAAGAGAGAGAGCAACATCAAGAATGCATACGAATAAGGAATAATTTATAACAAACCTTAATTTCTTGAAGAAAAAGATATTTACCAATTAATACATAGCTCAATTATAACACAGTTCTACATAAGAAACTGAGCATTTTTATTTTGAGTTTTCTGTAAAAGAAAAATTGTGAATAATGGAGGTTTGAAAGGTGTAACAGGATGAAAACCTCGCGATTTCAAACATTTGTCAGGCGAGAGTAGAAAGTAAGATGGAAGAAAGCGAATATGAACGGAGGTACAGTAAAGGGAACGGAGGGCGTTGCAACTGCCACACCTTTGTGTACCAAGGCAGCCCTACAGAGCAACAAAGAATATCTCAAGAGGCAATCTAAAAGACAGCAATGAAAATATTGTACTGAAATGAAAATATTGTACTGAAATGGAAACTGTGTACTTTCGAAATAAAGCAACGGCAACTATATATGCTTGACTGGCGACCAGGTGCTACGTCAACAAATGACATCTTCTTGAATGGTATCAACATAAAGCAGTGGCAAACGAGTGATTTAACAGCATTTCCCATTAAGCAATGAAACCAGGGCACTTTAATGGCACCCATACACGTACCTTAGTTTTTTGTCTGTTTGTTTGTATGGTGTTTTTACGTTGCATGGAACCAATGGTTATTCAGCAACGGGACCAACGGCTTTACGTGACTTCCGAACCACGTCGAGAGTGAATACATTACCTTAGCACTAGCCATTTTACCGACAACTACACTTGTACAAGCAATTGTCACGTGCAACGTCGTCATATAAGCTACGCAATTGCACAACGACATCAAATATACTGTTAATCAACGTCTATTACCTGAGACACCTTGCGTGATTCAACAGTTACAAAAGCGCAACAGATATATACAAAATTCATAAAAATAAATTACCCTAAAGCCATTTACCCAAAACAGCCGCTACGACTGTCCCGGTAACAAATGACGAAGCATAATAACCATAGACAATAATCCACAATCTAAGACCATAAAATCACATTCGTCTCCCTCTGGTCTCAGGCAGACACGAAACTTACTTTTAATAGGTCGCCCGTTTGCCCCATCATCTGAAAGAACAAGAAAAGGAGGGTGAGTCACGCGTGCATTGATCGTCCCAAAAGGGAGGGAGGGGGGGGGGGGGGGGGGGGCAACTAAAAAGTCCCAGAAAATAAAAATAAAAGGGGTCAAAAGGAAGGGGGGGGGGGAATATCTCTGGAGGCCTTCCTGATGATCCACACAGACTGGAGGACGGCCCCTGTCCTCATATTCTCCTGCAGCAGGCCTCTTTGGGACCTGGTGATGATGACCTTGGTTAATTCATTCATTTTGACGAGTTCCGTCAAAAACAGGTGATGCCCAATGAGGCCCATTTTATTGTACTGGAGGCCTAAACTCAAAAAAAACAAAGGTCAGCTTTTTAAGCCTTCGCCAACAGATAAGTGTTCACAGAGCCACATTTTCCCCCACCACCACCCCACCCCCAAAAATTAAAGCTGTCCACAGATGACCTCTAATGACAAAAATTATCTGGTACCAGAGGTCATGATTAAGAAAAAAAAATTTATGATACAGAGCAAGTTTAGCAAAGAAATATATCAACAACATATGTGAACGTTGTCAAACCAAAGAAATATATCAACAACATATGTGAACGTTGTCAAACCAAATTGCAGAATATATAAATATGTAATTCAATGTCAATAGAAATTCACAATTAAACACGCCAACAGCTGACTAGTGTAAACTGTAACCAATACAAAATTAATAACATCACGATACGAAAATTCAAAACGCTAAAAAAAAGAAAGGGTACTTAGAACCTCGGTTGCGCCAGAGGGATAAAACACGATCACACAACACTAATAGGCAAACATAAAAACATGCACACACGAATGAGGGAGAGGGAGAAAGAAAGGGAGACGAGGAGAGAGGGAGAGGGAGTTGAAGAGGGGAGGGATGAGGAGGGAGAATAAGATGGATATTACAATTAAAGGTATCCTCATTATATTTACATATACGAATATATGTATAACTGAATCACGAAAGTTTGGAACGTGATAAATCCATAAATAAAGGTATAATCCACGAAGGAAAAATAGAAACTCCGTTGTTTATTTTTCCTTCGTGGCTTATACCTTTTATTATATATGATGATATATGGATATATATATATATATATATATATATATATATATGATATATATATATATATATGAGAGATGAGATAGAGAGAGAGAGAGAGAGAGAGAGAGAGAGAGAGAGAGAGAGAGAGAGAATAGATTGATCAAAAGCACCATAAGTTCATCATGCAAATATTGAAAGACAGTAATGGAAGATAAATACTTCAAAGACAAAAGCTTCATGCTAAAAAATAGAATACGTTTTCATTATGAAAAAATTTTGACAGCAAAAGACAAGCATAACCACAACAATCAAAACAAGTATTTGTACTATGAACTACATAATAGGTAAAGAGTCTACGCAAAAAAAAAAAAAAAAAAAAAAAAAAAACAAAAGTTAACCCAAATTCTATCCTCTGAGAAAAAAAATATAAAAAAATGAAATTTTGGATTTGTAAAAGACTTCACCTGATGGCCCAAAAACACCTCGAGTAGGTACATATGAAAATAATAAATTATTATAATATAATATAGATATAAGAAATGAAATATTTTCAGTTAAAACACAATTCCACCTAAATGAAAGGAACCCATAAAAACGCCCTTAAAAGTAGAAAGATAATGCATTAGCCTACTTTTTTGTGGGTTTTATAGGCTCTTGTTTATATATATATCTTATATATATATATATAATATATATATATATATCAAGTATATATATATATATATATATATATATATATATATAATATTATATATATATAATATATATAATATATTGATTATAGATATTAATTATATATAATATAATTATATAATATATATAATATAATTAATATAATTAATTAATAATATATAGTTTATATATATATAATTAATATAATATAATATTAGTATATATTATATATAATAATATATTATATTATATATTATTTATACTATAAATATATATATATATAATAATTATTATATTTTATATTATAATTAATATATTATTGTATAATAATATATAATAGTATAATAATAATATATATATAATATATAATATTATAAGGGCTTGAACTAACATATATATATTATTTATATATATTATATTATAATATATATAATTAATATATATATCTCCTAGTATATATATAATATTATATATATATATATTATTATAAATTATATATATTATATATTATAATATATAATATAATATATTATAAGATACTACGATCTATATATCGATATATAGTGGGCGCGGCAAAACGGGCTTTGGAACAAACATTACTCCTAGTATAAAATTAAAACCACTCTCATCAAGCCGTACTATGTTATAGTGCATGAAATCTTATTAGAGAGAGAGAGAGGGAGAGAGAGAGAGAGAGAGGACGGAGAGAGAGAGAGAGAGAGAGAGAGAGCGTATATTTCCAACATCAGAGTCTTGTAACGCGAGTTTCCTCCAAGGTAGCTATGTACCCCGCTACACCCTGACGCCCCCCCCCCCCCCCCCCCCCCCCCCCCCCCCACAACGAAATCCCACATTCAGCCAAAATGCAGCAACATATATCAGAGGTGACAACCTCCTATTATAAATACACATACATACACACATACACACACTCCTATGAGACCGGTGTGACTTAAATATATAAATATATATACACCCTTTACGTTTCGCCGCATTCATTATAAGAACCTATATACAAAGAGAGAGAGAGAGAGAGAGAGAGAGAGAGAGAGAGAGAGAGAGAGAGAGAGAGAGAGAGAGAGAGAGTAATCTATAAAAGCAGTGTTACCATCCGTTATAAAATTTTTGCTAAACTATGCTACAAAGTAAGTTGGTTACAACAGTTCCCACGACAAGGAGAGAGAGAGAGAGAGAGAGAGAGAGAGAGAGAGAGAGAGAGAGAGAGAGAGAGAATCATACCTCCCCATATATATTTTAACGTATTCCTACGAAACATTTTCTGCCAATGATTGGTACAACGCGAGCGAAGAAAAAACCCACTTCAGTCGAGTAATCAACAACTCAAATCTCTCTCTCTCTCTCTCTCTCTCTCTCTCTCTCTCTCTCTCTCAACACACACTTTCACCAGAGCTCTGCTGCAGGTCCTTATGAAATGCCGGCTCAAAACGAGTTTTTGCTACAAAATTTACAACAGAGTTCAGTCATCAATGGCACAGAGAGAGAGAGAGAGAGAGAAGAGAGAGAGAGAGAGATAAACTTTGATATAATTTGCGTACTGTATACGTTAACGAGCCAACAAATCCTTAATCCTCGCTCGTAAATAAACGCAATGTTCTTATGCGCTCGCGTGCGCACATAAGTAACTTCTCATTGCACACGATCTCGGATGAAAAAAAGTGAGGAGGAGGAGGAGCATCACCTCTCTCTCTTCTCCAAAAGCTGTTTCTTGTCAGTTGTTTCATGGAAACAGAGAATCTGAGGTCAAAAGGCCTGAGAGAGAGAGAGAGAGAGAGAGAGAGAGAGAGAGAGAGAGAGAGAGAGAGAGAGAGAGAGAGAGGGGTATTCAGCATCTATTTGAAACTTTTGTTTTTGTACAAAAAGAAAAAACTTTTTTTAACAACACCTATATTGTACTTGATGGGTTTTAACCCACAAAAACATGGCAATCTCAGAGTTAGAGAGAGAGAGAGAGAGAGAGAGAGAGAGAGAGAGACGAGAGATGAGAGAGAGAGAGAGAGAGAGAGAGAGTACTAAGCCCCTAAAAGTGAACTGGAGAAAAAAATTAGTAAAATTAAACCACGAGACACCACGCCTACCCCGGTATTATTAGTGGGCAACAATTGCGTTAATAGTCCTCGTATGTCATCTTCGACGGGGCAATCCATAACTCCAGCGTTGTTTATAGATTAAAACCAAAAGTCAATAAAGACAACGATACGAACCAAGGTCCGAAAATAAAATAAGAAAAATAAAAACAACTAGCGAAGGATGGAAGATATCAGAAATATCAGAAAACACTAATGGATAATTCAATAAAATAGGAATTACACATTTGTATATGGTACAATTGTGTACACATCTGCAGGTGGTAAAATTATCTACACTTCTGTAGATGGTAAAATTGTCTATACACCTATAGATGGTAAAATTGTCTACACATCTGCAGATGGTCAAACTGCCTTTCTGCCAATACTAGTCAAACCTGCTATAACCAGTCACTGTCGAACTCCCAGATGCATAAAAAGGAAAACCACAAACACCACCCACGAAAACGCAACACTAACCCACCCTCTCCCCCCCCCCGGCAACCAAAACAACCCCCCTCCCAAAAGGAGCCAAGAGAATTATCAGATTTCCTCCCAAGACAACAATATCCGCGACCAATTCTAATATCCGCTCCACCGGGCCAATGGGAAGCCGGCAAGAAGCTGTGGTGGGGGGGGGGGGGGGGTGGGGGGGGGTGTATGATAGATAAGAGGGAGGGAGACGAATTGTCAAAAATTGAGGACGCGGGTTAGGGGGTTTTGAAGAGGGATGAAATGGGAATGAAGAAGGGAAGAGAAAGTTAGAGGCTGGGGGAGGGGTTGATGGGATTTATGAACAGGGGCAGGGACAAATTGAGTGCGGTGAACTGTCAAAAGGAAAGACGAAACAGAAGTTGAAAAAAAAAAAAAGGGAGGGTGAGCTACAAGCGCGGGGGGGGGGGGGGGGGGAGTGAAGAGAGAGAGAGAGAGAGAGAGACCGAGAGAGAGAGAGAGAGAGAGAGTATCTTGATAGAAAACAAACTTCTGATCGCCACTACTCGTCCTGAGGCCCTAAGAGGTCAATCACCGCTGGAAAGGAAAATTGACAGGAAGGAGGTTTGAGAGAAATGACAGGAGGATAACCACGCGACTGCACGATGAAGCCATTGTTAGAGAAGGTAGAAAGTCATAAGGAGGAAGGCCAGATACGAACGGAGGTACAGTAAAATGAGTGGACGAAATTCACGATGAAGCCATTGTTTAAGAAGGTGGAAAGTCATATGGAGGAAGGCCAGATACGAACGGAGGTAGAGTAAAAATTAGTGGACTAGACTTCACGATGAAGCCATTGTTAGAGAAGGTGGAAAGACATATGGAGGAAGGCCAGATACGAACGGAGGTAGAGTAAAAATTAGTGGACTAGACTTCACGATGAAGCCATTGTTAGAGAAGGTGGAAAGACATATGGAGGAAGGCCAGATACGAACGGAGGTAGAGTAAAAATTAGTGGACTAGACTTCACGATGAAGCCATTGTTAGAGAAGGTGGAAAGTCATATGGAGGAAGGCCAGATACGAACGGAAGTAGAGTAAAAATTAGTGGACTAGACTTCACGATGAAGCCATTGTTAGAGAAGGCGGAAAGTCATATGGAGGAAGGCCAGATACGAACGGAAGTAGAGTAAAAATTAGTGGACTAGACTTCACGATGAAGCCATTGTTAGAGAAGGTGGAAAGTCATATGGAGGAAGGCCAGATACGAACGGAGGTAGAGTAAAAATAGTGGACTAGACTTCACGATGAAGCCATTGTTAGAGAAGGTAGAAAGTCATATGGAGGAAGGCCAGATACGAACGAAGTAGAGTGAAAAAGATAGTGGACTAGACTTCACGATGAACAAAAGCCATTGTAGAGAAGGCGGAAAGTCATAGGAGAAGGAAAGTCAGACCACGAACGGAGGTAGAGTAAAAATTAGTGGACTAGACTTCACGATGAAGCCATTGTTTAAGAAGGTGGAAAGTCATATGGAGGAAGGCCAGACATGAACGGAGGTAGAGTAAAAATGATGACTTCAGATGAAGCCATTGTTAGAGAATCTCACATGATGAAGCCGAGTTACGAACGAGGGTTAGAGAAGGTAGGAAATGAGCGGACGAGTGGTTGCAGCTATAGGGGCCGAGGGTCGACCCTGTGACGTCTAAGAACTACTTGAAATCATTTCCAGAAACTCACTTCAAACAAACACACAGACACACTGCTTCCTGGTGCGACATCCATCAAAAAGGGCTAATCATCATCGTGGCAGGCCACGCATAACACTCGTCTAGTTTTTCCACGGCAGCCTACGTTCTCTTGTCTTGACAACCAACCAGGAAGGGGTTTCCCCTCCTTAACGTCATTACGTCAAGAATATACAGGTCATGAGCACTAAAAGCCTTTGTTACAACCGCTTTTACATCATTCCAAGATCTTATTACCAGAAAAAGGTTTCTCGTATTGAGGTTCATGAAGGAACTTCCCCTACATATATTCGTTCAGTTGTATTCCACAAAGGAAAATGGAAAAAGGTGTCTCAGAAAATGCCCAACAGTTTCGTCCTCCAATGGACCTCTTCTTGGAGCGTTTATTAATAAAAGCTCCAAGAAGAAGAGGTCCATTGGAGGGCGAAACTGTTGGGCATTTTCTGAGACGTACCTTTTTTCATTTTCTTATGTGGAATACAACTGAATTACTATATCTTCGTGCCTAAGAAGATTACCATACTACATATACTCGTATATCAGCGCAATATGGGAAGCTGTTGTTGTTTTTGTTATCAAGCTGGCCTTATGCCAGCACGGGCTCTTGCTCATAGAGCAGCCCGTAGAATGGGGAACAAATGCACAGAGCTGCGCGAACAGACGGGTTCTAGCTTCCAAAATCAGCAACATATTGATCTGGGATGGAATAAATAGTTTGGGCCGAAAGCCAAAGTACTGGGGCCTACGAGGTCAGTTAGCGCTGGAGAAGAAATGGAGAATAGGTAGATTTGAAAGGTCTAACAGGGAGTAAACCTCAAAGCAGTTACACGATGAAATACTCTGTTAGGAGAGGGTGAACAGGAAGATGGAACAAGGATAAAGAAGAAGAAAAAAAAAAGGAATGGAAGAGGTTGCAGCTAAGGGCCGAATGGACGCTGCAAAGAACCTTAAGTAATGCATACAGTATACCCCGTGAGGTGCACTGATGGTACTATCCCCCTAAGGGAAGGAACATACCGGTCTGATATTTACTGGAAACTCGCTTCGAATTACGTGACTTAACATACTCAACACGACTAATAAGAATAAACTATCTCCAGAGTGTCAAGAAAAAAAAAAAAAAAAAGAATATGAATAAGTTATGTTGCAATTTATAAATTACAAGCCTTAAAAGAAGGTCCGAATAATGGCTTTATTTATCCCAAACCTCGAAACAAATCATGCACACAAAGGACACTATACAGAACTGCACATCAACGGAAGGTTTAAGTCAAGAAATTGCTGATATTAGAGAACTAATTGCACACAGCTAGGCCGAATTATATCAATTTACTTTTAAAAAATCAGTTCAGAGGTTTAAAAAAAAAACGCGTTCGCAAAAAATTAATATTACTACATATTGCAAAACCACAAAACAGAACTTTAAACACTACAATTATTGTAGAGGCCAAGATTCGCGACGACAAAGTGAAAAAAAAAAAAAAAAAAAAAAGGAATTCTTGGCCGCAGGGGAGAGAGAGAGAGAGAGAGAGAGAGAGAGAGAGAGAGAGAGGCGAAGAGAGAGAGAGAGAGAGCGAGAGGGGGGGGGGGGATTGTCTCTCTGACGGAAAACCGCACTGTCTTCATTGACACTTATGCGTTGCGAAGAATTGAGGAGGAGGAGGAGGAGGAGGAGGAGGAGGAGGAGGAAGATGTTGGCAATAAAGCAAGCGGAGAGAAAAATCCTCTAATGATTTCCTCATCGATTTCTTCTTCTACGTAGCCATTATTATCACCATTTTATGATCAAAAGTTTAATTGACAATATTATAGAAATAAACAAAATAACTTTCATTATTTCATCGTCGTCGTCTAATTGACTATCTTGAAAGGAATTTTGCAAAATTCCTTTCATTACCACGTTATCATCATTTAACTGACTATCTTATAGGAATACAAAATTCCTTACAATGGTAATATCATCATCGTTTAATTGACTATCTTAAGGGAATGCAAAATTCCTCTCACTTACCATTTTATCATCGTTTAATTGACTATCTTAAAATTCTTCTCATTACCATTTTATCATCGTTTAACTGGTTATACCGTTTATCATCGTTTAACTGGTTATACCGTTTTATCAACTTTTAATCGACTATACCATTTTATCAACTTTTAACTGGTTATACCGTTTTATCAACTTTTAACCGTCTATCTTGAAATTACTCTCCATTACCATTTTATCATCGTTTAATTGACTATACATTAAAGGAATACAAAATACCTTACGAGAAAATGAGGGCTGCCCACAGCCACGAATAGAACTATCAACACCTTTCTGGCAAAGATTCCTAAACTCAATTGGCGATGCTTTTCAAGTATTTACTGCACACCAATATGCGCATTCACCCTAAAGATATAGTATAGTCTTAAGGAGGGGGGGGGGTCTTCACATATAAAAAAAAAGACCAAAATAAAAGACCAAAGTAAGCGACTCGATGATTCTCAACGAGCAGATGAAATGTACCGACGAAAGAAACATTATTCCAAGGTTTGTCTTCGCGATCTTCGCTCCATCAATTGGAATGTTTATACTTTCTGTTTTAGGGTTTTGCAATATGTAGTAATATTGATTTTTTTTAGGACGATTCTCTTAGAAAGCTTCGTCATTCGCTTTAGCAATATTTCCTACTCGTTTCATGAAGCGGTCAAAATGCGCTGTAATCTAAAACGAAACCAGTAACTATATATATCAACTTTTTTTCCAAGGCAGCTAGCTGGCTTACACAACTTAATATTTGGAAATGACCAGACAGCTTCGGGAGGAACTAAGCCGCTCAACTCTCTCTCTCTCTCTCTCTCTCTCTCTCTCTCTCTCTCTCTCTCTCTCTCTTTAACATCGACTTTCGCTAAACGTGTTAATATTCATTATTATAATGTTTCTGCCTCGAAATGTTACAAAATTCGAAAGATAGGATAATCATTCACACGGATTGGGGGGGGGGGGGGGGGAGGGGGGGGGGGGGGGGAAAGAGAGTCCTCTCCCTACCAAAACACCCATCGCCACCATCTCCTCCAACAGTAACTCCCCCCCCCCCCTACCCCCCCCCAACCCCTTCCTCCACCCCCAAATCACCACCGTGCCATCCATTGCTATCGCCCGCGATCGCTATCAATGCGGATATCAAAGCAGCGCGGCTCTCAACCCCGAAAAGGCCTTTCCATTTCGCGCCTGGATAAGCAATGGATACCGCGCCGGATAATAATAATAATAATCGATGGATGCCACCCCAGACGGAGGCGATAGGTATATCCGGAAATACTGCTATACGCAGCCGCCCTTGGCCTATAATATCCTGGGGGGGGGGGGGGGGGGGGGGGGGGGGGTGTGGGGGGGGGGGGGGGGGGGGGGGGGGGGGGGGGGGGGGGGGGGGGGGTCACGCCGAAAATTGAAATATGTATAAAAACCAGGAAGAGCGTCTTCGGATATGCGAATGACTCTCTCTCTCTCTCTCTCTCTCTCTCTCTCCTCTCTCTCTCTCATTCATTCGAAGATCGGATATAATTCACAGCGGTTGTCTTATAAGTCATGTAAAATATTCTCTCTCTCTCTCTCTCTCTCTCTCTCTCTCATAAAGGTTGCATGACGATGGTAGATTTGTGGGGGGGGGGGGAGCAAAGGTCACCCAACAAAACTTAAGTATGTAAAACAGAGAGAGAGAGAGAGAGAGAGAGAGAGAGAGAGGATAGCTGCTGGAATTTGAGATAGAACAAGATTTTCTATATACATCATCACGACGGCCGAAGTAAACAAAAGCGATGACACGCCCCTCAAAAATAAAGAAAAATAAAAATAAAATAAATCGAGAGACCCGGAACTAAATGGACCGTAAAAACGAAACAAGCCGGAAATGCCAGGCGGTGACATTTGTCGTCAATTAACGATATTTTATAAATGGCGGGATGTTTACGATATTTATTCGACCACCGTCAAATGCGAAAATTACACAAGTACGACCGATACGATAAAATATAGTTTTTTCGATATGCCGAATTAATTTTCTCCAACAAGGAAAATTTATATAAAACCAAGCAAACTGGTCATTTTACGACAATACCGAATTAACGATCATTATCTTGTTGTCTAGGGAGAGATTAAAATCTTGTTGTCTAGGGAGAGATTAAAACCTACACACGCAAAACTTCCGAAAGCTCAATACACATCATTCAGATCGGATTTCAATTTGAGCTGAACTGGTTATAACGACAGCTCTATAGACATCGTGTTAAGCACACATCTTAGTTTAACCAGACCACTGAGCTGATCAACAGCTCTCATAGGGCTGTTTGTTTGTTCGTTTGTTTGCACGGTGTTTTTACGTTACATGGAACCAGTGGTTATTCGGCAAAAGGACCAACGGCTTTACGTGACCTACGAACCACGTCGAGAGTGATGAACTTTTATCACCAGAAATACACATCTCTCACCCCTCAGTGGAATGCCCGAGAATCGAACTCGCAGCCACCGAGGAGGCAGGCCAACACCATAGCGATCATGCCACTGAGGCGCTTTCTCTCCCAGGGCTGGGCCCGAAGGATTAAATTATGTATTTACGTGGCTAAGGACCAACTGGTTACTTAGCAACGGGACCTACAGCTTATTGTGGGATCCGAACAAAGATTTGATCGAGAAATGAATTTCTAGTCACCAGAAATACATTCCTGTTTGTCAGTGATTGGATAGGCGAGTACGGAACCCATTCGTCCTCCTCCAATGAGGAACTTTATAGACATCTTAGAGATCATATATGTCACGTTTGGCACTATGATTATGATGATGGTGATAAAGATGAAGGTGCATGTATACATATTTCAAATACAGTCGGTCATTCATGTATACATATTTGAAATTCAGTCAGGCATTCATGTATAAATGTTACAAATTCAATCAAGTCATTCGTGTATACATATTTCAAATTCAGCCAGTCATGCACGAATACATATTTCAAATCCAGTCAAGCATTCATGTATACATATTTCAAACAGTCGGTCATTCATGTATACATTTCAAACAGTCGGTCATTCATGTATACATTTCAAATTCAGTCAGTCACTCATGTATACTTTTCAAATTCAGTCAGTCATTCATTTAAACATTTCAAATTCAGTATACAGGTCATTCATGTATACATATTTCAATTTCATGTATACATAGTTCAAATCCAGTCGGTCATTCATGTATAAATATTTCAATTTCATGTAAACAAAGTTCAAATTCAGTATATAGGTCCTTCATATATACATATTTCAATTTCAGTAATACAAAATTAAATAAAGTCGGTCATTCGTGTACATAAAGGTATACGCCACGAGGGAAAAATAAACAACGGAGTTTCTGCAAGATCTTTCGACTCAACGTCCTTTACTCAGCAGATAAACTGAGTAAAAGACGTCGAGTCGAAAGATCTTGCAGTAACTCCGTTGTTTATTTTTCCTTCGTGGCTTATACCTTTATTTATGGATTTATCACGTTCCAAACATTCGTGATTCAGTTATACATTCGTGTATATATATACATATTTCAAAATCCAGTCAGTCAACCCAGCTGTTGTAAGGAATGGCGACCAAAGTTCAATTACACCGAAGAAGTCCGTCCGAAATTAGAGACAACCGAGGTTGAGTCACACTTGGTTGAGTCATACTTGAGCAATGTCTCTAATATCAACCCCCCAGCGCCCCCCTCCCCCTCCCCCTCTCACTCCGACACCCCCATCACCCCCCCCCTCCCCCCCCCCCCCCCCCGGGTAATGTAAGCCAGAAAGACATGCTACTAAACCGCGAAATCTACCTATAGGAGTCCTTCCAGTATGTTATCGTTGGCACTGAGATTGTCAATAATCAGAAAAGGGGATATTATAGTCTCCCAGATATAAGACTACAGACAAAATTTTGGAGGAGGAGGAGGAGGAGGATGTAAATAATCAGAAAAGGGGAAATCGTAGTTTTCCAGACGTAGAGACTATAAACAAAATTCAGGAGGAGGAGGAGGAGGAGGAGGAGGTGTAAATAATCAGAAAAGGGGAAATCGTAGTTTTCCAGGACGTAGAGACTATATCAAAATTCTGGGAGGAGGAGGAGGAGGAGGAGGAGGAGGAGGCGGGGGGGGGGGGGGGGGAGGAGGCCGTTGTGGTGGTTGGTGGCACTGTCAAGTGCCAAAATGAGGCCACCTTAACCTCCCTCTACTTTTGACTTAGCGACCTCCTTCTTTCTTCCTCTTCCTCCCGATGTCTGCCTGGCGATATATGCTCGGTAATGTAACCAAATACAAGATCGTCCCGCCCTCCCCCCCCCCCCCCACTAACTCACCCCCCCCCCCCCCCCCCCCCCCCCAGAAAAAAAACAGCCCACGCTCTTCTGTAAAACCTAAACAATGGTCGTTTCATGAGTTTCATGATTCTGATTTCATTCGATAGAGAGAGAGAGAGAGAGAGAGAGAGAGAGAGAGAGAGAGAGAGAGAGAGAGAGAGAGCTAAAATTTGATAGTTTTTATATATATGTAGAAAACATATATACATATATTTTTATATATTTACATATTAATATAACAAACTTCACTATATATGTGTGCAATAATATAATATATAATATATATATATATATTTATTAAGTATATATATATATATATATATATATATATATATATATATTAAAAAATATATATAATATTATAAAAATATATATATTAATATATTATTATATTTAATTATTATTAATATATATATATATATATATATTTATGTATATAATATAGGTATTGATACAATACAATATATTATATATTATATATATTATATATATATAAATTATTATTATAATAGATAGATATAAAGATAGATAGATACCTTTGCATATCGACCACTCTTTTAATATGCCTGTGTAAACCCTGTAACCTAGAGAGAGAGAGAGAGAGAGAGAGAGAGAGACGAGAGAGAGAGAGAGAGAGAGAGAGAGAGAGAGAGAGGGAATTTCAACTGCATGAAGACACAATTCGCATCTAACATCACTTTTAAACTCCTCACACTAAAATCTACAAGTTTAAACGAAAACAAGAGAATTTCGCACGAGAAAAATCTTGGCTCGTGGAACGGATAAATACATCGTACGGTCGTGGGGATTGAGTGGGAGGGGGCATACGTTCCCCCTAGGGGGGCGGCCGGATGGGGAGGGAGGGAAAGGGGTAGGTTTAATGGGTAGGGGGGTATGGGGGAAGCGGGCAAAACTCGTGACACACAAAAAAAAGTTTGGGGTATGATTCTATAAACGTGGCAGAAGCGAGAATGGTGCGCAGATACACGGTTATAAATAACGGGGAGAGAGAGAGAGAGAGAGAGAGAGAGAGAGAGAGAGAGAGAGAGAGAGAGGAATCTGATGGCACAAGATCAAAATAATAACTAGTTACATTACTTAAGAGCTTGTGATGTTTTGACGAGCACTGATCACACACGTCTGCTACGAGCATTTCCAACTGTAGTTACTCAACACGAGAGAGAGAGAGAGAGAGAGAGAGAGAGAGAGAGAGAGAGAGAGAGAGAGAGAGAGAGAGTATCAGTATTACTGCATAAACAAAACCTACTTATATACACAGAATCCGCGCACAGAAGTAGCAAAAGGGAGGGTTTGCATACCGACCAACTGGCGTCATTCAACTTTGGTACAATTCTATCTCTGTATCAGACAGCGCAGTGGTATTATGGAAAACTGCCTCTGACCTCCTGTGACCCAGTTCAGTTGCTACTTCTGAATTCAGCCAACCTCCTCCAGAGTTGCCAGATGACACTCGCCTCTTATGGCTAAATCAAGCGAGGAGGAAAACGGCCTGAATTTAACTACGAATTTCTCAGATGTGGCTAAACATTCGGCAACTTTTTCGAAAATGGGCTAAAAATTCAGCTAACCTTTTTTAAAAATTGGCTACAAAATCGGCTAATATTCTTAACAATTGGCTAAAAACGCTGCTAATATTTTTAAAAATTGGCTGTAAATTCTGCTAATACTTAAAATTGGCTAAAAAAATCGGCTATCTTAAAAATTGGCTAAAAATTCGGCTAATATTCTTTAAAATCAGCTAAAAATTCGGCTGTTTTTAATAATTCGCTAAAAATTCGGCTGTTTTTCATAATTGGCTAAAATTCGGATAGCCTCATAAAAAATTGGCTAAAAATTCGGCTAACCTTTTAAAAGAGGTAGGGGAGGTCGGCGACTTCTACTACCCATATAAAAAAAAAAGGTGGTGGCAAAATCGCCTGACCTACACTGCACTGACAAAGTTATTTACCCAACCGAGCGCTCCTCCTTGTGACCTACACTGACCCATTGACCAACCAACTAGAGTGCCCTCAACAGACCCAAAGTGAGATAGATATACAGGGTGTCCATAAAGTCCCAGTACTAATTACAAGTATTTTTGGCTCAGAATGGTACTGGGACTTCATGGACACCCTATGTAGGTGTCCATAAAGTCCCAGTACCATTACAAGTATTTATGGCTCAGAACGGTACTGGGACTTTATGGACACCCTGTGTAGGTGTCCATAAAGTCCCAGTTACGTATTTTTTAACTAGAACGACGTAGACCACAAATTCCATTTTTAAAGAAAGACACTCCCACGTTATATTATGTGATTTAATGATCTGCATATCCTGATGATATTATCAGTACTGCTAACGCAACATATCCACGACTTTTCAGTCTCTACCCAACAAACAATCATACTTTCTTAGGAAGCAAAAACAAACGAATAGGACTAAAACTGTTCCTCTATATACCAGCTGAAGAAGCCACGGTTTCGCGTTACACCGATATGAAGACGATTCGCGATAATACAGGAGTCTCTCTCTCTCTCTCTCTCTCTCTCTCTCTCTCTCTCCTTGCAATATCTCTTATGCATGAAGAATATTGCTCGGATTAACACAGCATTTTAGCAGAGCAAAAAACCTCACAAGGCCTTACCTAAACAATTCGCTGAAAAGAGAGAGAGAGAGAGAGAGAGAGAGAGATAAAATCTCCCCCTATCGCAACGGAATCAACAGAAAACCTCGCCAGTATAGTATTATGATGCAGCGCCCACAGAAAGAAAAAAAAAGGGGGGGGGGCGCCTCCCCCTGGAACGGTGCCATCTGACAGAAACATCTGCAGACCTTTCTATTCTGTGCAAATGTACGTGAAAAAGGGGTGGCTATCCCGGCCCGGCCCTAGCCTAGCCGGCTCAAGGAGATTATATGCTCAGCTGGCTCGCTCGGGCATAGGTGGGTATATGTTTGAGCGGTTGTGCCCCTGCCAACGCTCTCACGTGCCCGCCCATAGGGTTGGAGAGGGGTAGGGAAGGGGGGGGGAGATACAGAGGGGTGAATAAGATTTATGTTCACGCACATACCTTTATACACAAAAGGTTCGGTTTTGGGGAAGAATGGCCGTGAGAGAATATGAAGCCGAGGTGAATTAATTTTGTACGAGAGATTTGAGCGTCTTCCGTGCTGGCAGTCATGGACAAATCGGTTAGAAGAATGCAAAAATAAATGAGATATATAAAACGCCCGGACAAAATACTTTGGAAAGCGAAAAAGGAACATTGTACGATCACATTTATGATTGAGTGAGGGTGACTGTGAGATTATCATTTGTCGTTTTAAGATTTAGTTGACCTTGTGCCAGCACGGGCTCTTGCTCATAGAAGCAGCCCGTAAATTTTTCACATTTGGAAGAACTTGTGCTCACTCCATGAACAACAAGAGTCAAATGAACAGCTCATCCCATAAACACCTGCTACAACCCACATCGCAAAAAAGAAAAAAAAAAAAAAAAAACCCACATACACACACACACACACACACACACACACACCACGCGAACTCACCTCACCAAATGCTACGTTACCATAGGTTAGGTCTCCAGGGAATCTTGGCAGCTGCCCTTACATCGACAGAATAGCATAGAATACAGAATTTAGGCCAAAAGGCCCAGCGCTGTGACCTATGCGGTCATTCAGCGCTGAAAGGGAAATCGACAGTAAAAGGTTTGAAAGTTTTGGCAGGAGGAGGACATCAAAGCAGTTGCACTTCGAATCAATTGTTAGGAGAGGCTGGAAACTCAGATGGGAGGAAGAGAATATGAACGGAAGTATAGGGGTTGCAGGTAAGACCCTGAAGTCATGCCTACAGTGTGCCACGTACGAGAGGTGCACTGACGGGACTAACCCCCAACGAGAGGTTTATGGTGAAATCCCTAATACAGAGGATCTCTCTACATTTTTATGAAGGAAACAAACTCGGCTGTCGTTACACGAACCAAAGCTTGTGAGACAAACACAACTTATCTTTTGGTTGTCTTTCGGGGGGGGGGGGGAGAGTTCTTGCTAGAGGCCTTGCCTAGCCTAATGCCGAAACAGAAAACTGTTTTGCAGATATTCATAGAAGGAATTAATTGTTCTTTTAAAATATTGACCCTTCTTATAAAGGAATTACTTGCTAGAGGCCTTGCCAAGCCTAATGCCAAAACCGATAACTCTTTTTGCAGATATCTCATAGAAGGAATTAATTGTTCTATTGAAATATTGACCCTTCTTATAAAGGAAATAAATTTTTTTTTTCGATACACGAATAAAACACAATTTACCTTTTGCTTGTCTTTCGGGGGGAGAGGGGGTGGAGGAATTACTTGCTAGAGGCCTTGCCTAGCCTAATGCCGAAACCGAAAATTGCTTTTGCAGAAATTTCATGAAAAGAATTAATTGTTCTTTTAAACATATATATAAAGGAAAAATATTACAGATTATATAGAGCCTGTTAATCACGCTTTTACGATTAACATGGTAATTCCTCGCGTGGTGTTAACATCTATTGATAGTGGCGATGTTATATATCATAAAAATAAACAAATAATAAATTCGCAAATTCTTTTATAAGACCCCGGATACCAAGTTGCTTTTTTTCCTTTTACAAAACTCTACACACTATGTTACTTTATCTTTTACGAGACCACACAGTCAATGTTACTTTATTACTTTTTTGTTTTTATTATTGCAATACCACACACACACACGCCATGTTACTTTTGTCTTTTTACAAAGACTCCACTCCATCTTAGTTCCTTTTTATTTTTGATCTTTAATCCTTTATCATTGTCAAGTTCGCAACTGAAAGTTTCGGTCATTTTAACATTAAGTCTCTCTCTCCTCTCTTCTCCCTCTCCTCTTCCTCTCTCGCTGTGGTGTCTTTCTCCTCTCTCTGCCGAACTCGCTCTTCTCTCTCTCGTCTCTCTCTCTCTCTCTCTCTCTCTCTCTCTCTATTTTTGTTTCTTCTCCCACGTCGATTTCAATCGTAGATAGGAAAGGGTTTTTGATCATTCTCTCTCTCTCTCTCTCAAAACCACGGCTATCGCTTTGCGAAATTGACACTGTGTTCAAATGAAGCAAATTAAAAATGTCACCTGTGTAATTGCAAACATCTTTTTTTTTTGCGGATTCGGTTACGTCGTGTTGTTCCAGGTAGACCGGTTGACAATTATGAGAAAAAAACATCCTTTGCGAATTCACTGGTCTGTCTAATATATCAACGAGACTGGGTATCAATGATAAAGGATAGAAGATAGAAAAAGAAAAAAGTATTTTCGAGATTATATATATTATATATATATATATATATATATATATATATATATATATATATATATATATATATATATATATATATATATAATATATATATATATATAAAATATATATATATATATTATATATATATATATTATATAGTATATATATACGTTATAGGCAGTCTATTATTAGCGGATACGCATAAGCTATTCCTCGCACTCACTACCGGATATCGATCGCGGGGACGCCTTTCAAGGCTTTGTATATATATAAAAAAAAACAAAAAAAAGGGGGGGGGGTTCTCTACCCCTACCATATATGACGATCAGACGAATCCAACACCGTAGACAAACAGAGCAATGAATGAGCTGCCTTTTGGACCTTAAACGCGGAGGTGAGGACGTCTTGTGGTCCATAGAAATGACGTCGTCACATGTCTCCGTCGACGATGATAAATTTAGCCGCAGTTCTGTCAGCTTAAATCTTAAATAGAATAGAATATAGAATTCAGGCCAAAGACGAGGCGCTGGGACCTATGAAGTCATCCAGCGCTGAAACGGAAAGCGACAGTGAAAGGTTTGAAAGGTGTAACAGGCGGAGAGCCTCAAAGCTGTTAGTGAGGTTATATAGCAAGATGGAAGAAAAAGAATATGAAAGGAGGTACCGTAAAAGGAAGGAGAGAGGTTGCAGCTAGGGGGGCGGAAGGTACGCTGCAAAGAGCCTCAAGTAATGCCTATAGCGCACCGCATGAGGTGCACTGACAGCACTATTCCCCCTGAAAGGTGTGGATCTATAATTGAGGGAATGAGTTATATATCTCTCTCCCAACACCACCTAAGTTTACCTGTGAACCAAAGCGAGAGAGAGAGAGAGAGAGAGAGAGAGAGAGAGAGAGAGCAGCGTTCTACTAGTTACTGGGTAAAGAACATATATATCAACCCTCATGCTGTTGTTGTTGGCTACCTTTATGCTTTGTTCCTGCAGTTACCAGGAGCAACAACCCAACACACACACACACACACGCCCCCCCCCCCTCTCTCTCTCTCTCTCTCTCTCTCTCTCTCTCTCTCTCTCTCTACAAGTTCGTTACAAATCACCACTATTTCTCCTATGAACCCGGGTTACGTTTTATTGCGAGATATAATAACAGCTAGGTGGCTCAAAAGGTCCTATTATAAACTTCGCTTAGGTTTTGGAAAACCGTTCTGTCTAGATATAATAGAGTGAGATGAGAGGTAGAGAGAGAGCAGACTAGAGAGAGAGAGAGAGATGAGAGAGAGAGAGAGAGAGAGAGAGAGAATCTACAAGCGGTTACACCACAGTAGAAAAACATTGATGTATGTATAATGTGTAAACGCGTAAATATAAAATATTATTGGCGTTTCCTCAGTACTTGGAAAATGTGTATTTGCGTGTTCAGGCCATCGGGCCCTAATCATACACTATATGTATCTCATTATACATTATACTATGTATAAGTACTACAAACGCGTTCGCGATACCATTAAAAAACTTGCGTCTGCACGGTGGCTGTCTGGAAAGGTGACATGACGAAATCTCAAGAGGGTGTCGGCTTGAACATCCCCGGGGCGGGTCGTGGGGTTAGCATCTCGTCATCGAAACAAAGGCGTACAAAAAAAAAATTAAGAAATAAATAAACTATACGCACAGTTTACGATATTGTTGCAAAAACTTGACAGAGATGATTACAGGAAATTAAGGGTCCTAAAGAAGAATGATGCATTTGCAATCATTTGAGGAGGAGGAGGAGGAGGAGGAGGAGGAGGAGGAGGAGGTCAATCGACTTTCGTTAAACCAAACCAGACGATTTCTGAAATCGTCCGAGGAAAAAAATAATTTTTTTTTAAACTTAATGGCAAGGGCAACTCCAAAATGATAACGTCCCCAAACTACGACCTACATGAAAGTAGAACATTTCTCCAGCGGACGATTCCGCTCTTCGACCCAGACCACTCAAGGATCAAAATCGTTTAACCGAGAACATAAAAAATCTCTTCGCATTCCAGACCACCAGTTTCAAATAATTCCAGACCTCCAGCTTCAAATCATCTGACGACGACGACGACGATGATGATGGATGAGGTAGAACCCTCGCCAGATGCTGGAACGGAAGAGACTGTAATAACACAGTCTGGAACGGAGAGTTCTAGATGTTAATCGGCAGGTAATCGAATATCCATATTTAGAACAGTCTAATCTCTTATCCACTGGAATACTCGAAGTCCGAAAACTCGTGATTCAATTCTTTAGTTTTAAAAGATCGACTTATTATTATTATTATTATTATTATCATCATCATTATTATTATTATTATTATTATTAAGTTTTAAAAGATCGACTTATTATTATTATTATTATAATTATTAAGTTTTAAAACATCGACTTATTATCATTATTATTATCAGGGAGAATGTTTCATAATCCAGTAGGAATTATCGAAAGAATACAGTCCATTTTCCGCTTCCTAGGGGAGTAAGCCTACAAACTACTGTTGTGTTGTTGTTGGGGGGTAGGAAAGGCCTATGAAAAAGCCTTAAAAAGGTCTAAAAATGTGTCTCGTTTAGTTAAAGATACAGGAATCTTATGAAGGATATTTACGATTGATTTTTTAGCATGAAAATGTAAAAAATCAATAATGGGTGCATGTTAAACACTACAGAACAATTATTTCTGATAAAATATAGTGTATTTACGTCAATTTTCGTAGGTGAAACAACGTTCTCTATTTGACCATAGATTTCAGCACGCGCGTGCCGAGTAAGCTGGAGGTCGGGTCACGCCTTGTTGAGCTTCGACTTCACATCATACACATCCTTATTCTAATGATTCATCAGATCTTCATGTCCGAATCACACCTTTTACCACATCGCTTTTCAAAAGTCTGGATCATATCAAATATAAATATTATAAATAAACCTTTTTAGATAACTCCAGGCACAGATACCCTACAGTACGTCATTTTAAATGCTCTGACGTCATGACTCAGCATTTGAAACTGTACGAAATCGACCACCCTTTTTCAGGTTCCAAATCACGTGATTAATTTACATATCAAATAAGAAATCTACCACTTTTTTTCAAATTCCAGTAAGAAATCTACCACTTTTTTTTTCAAATTCCAAATCACGTGATTAATTTACATATCAAATCTGTTCAAAGGACGCTGATTCACCACTCATTCCCAAAGTTCAAAGCAACGGCTCGGTATCTCTTCCTCAAAAAAATCAAAATATCACTTCAGATCATTTAGACATCGGAGCACGTCTACCCCAGACCAGTTTTATTTAAGGCTTCTAACTTCTAATATCAAATTAACATAAAATTCAATCGCGAAACTTCGCGCTCCGCCCCAATTTCTCAATCGTCAGAGGTCTAGAAATACTTTTCAATTTCCCTCAAAGCTCAACTTTCTCTTTTTATGACCAAATCGTGCGATTTATAAAACTAAACTACCTCTGTGGCATTTGAGATCTGCTTCTTCTTCTTAAGAATCGAGCGAGGTGGAAGCGAAATCTACTGAAAGAATTATAACAAAACATGTTCCCAATCTGTACAATATCAATAACGGTTACGTGACTACAATGCTTAATCGCAAGAAAAACTAAATTATAAATCACAAAAATTTTTTTTTATGAAACTGGGCTGCTTTTCAAAATATCAGAATGTTGTTGACATTTACTTGCCCCCAAAGATACAAGGGTTTTAACTTTGAGGAATATGGGTGTAGGGAAAGATTATACCTAAATCAAAATCCCCAAATGTGCAGTGGTAAAATGATTTACCAAAGTTTTTATTTAGTAATATGTACTCAACTTCCCCTGTGGGTAATATGCACACCACTTCTCTAGTGTGGTAATATGCAATATTCACTCCACTTCTCCAGCGGGTAATATGCAATATTCACTCCACTTCTCCAGCGGGTAATATGCAATATTCACTCCACTTCTCCAGCGGGTAATATGCAATATTCACTCCACTTCTCCAGCGGGTAATATGCAATATTCACTCCACTTCTCCAGTGGGTAATATTCACTCCACTTAACCAGTGGGTAATATTCACTCCACTTCTCCAGTGGGTAATATGCAATATTCACTCCACTTCTCCAGTGGGTAATATGCAATATTCACTCCACTTCTCCAGTGGGTAATATGCAATATTCACTCCACTTCTCCAGTGGGTAATATGCAATATTCACTCCACTTCTCCAGTGGGTAATGGGCAAAAAGGCAGGAGTGACGTGAAAGCGAATTATGTCCACTCCATGAAAGACCTATTTTGTGTTAACAAGACCACCACCTTCAATCGCCATTACCACGCCTGAACCCCCAACCTCCCCCCCCCCCTTCCACCTACTTCACCGGTTCCTAAAGGATGTTATACTGAGAGAGAGAGAGAGAGAGAGAGAGAGAGAGAGAGAGAGAGAGAGAAATTTGTCAACTGAAGAGCATAGAAACAAACCCATCTGCAATTAACAAATCAGAAAGCTCAAATTCCCCTAGACCTCAAAACCCGTATAGGTAACATCTACTAACAATCCCTCCTCCTTGAGGGCCACCTAGCCCGCAATCCCTTCAATTACCCTTCGGTGCATCTGCAGCTTGAAGAGGGGAGGAGGCGATGTTTGCTTTTGCCTGCCTCTCTCTCTCTCTCTCTCTCTCTCTCTCTATTCAAAGGGAAAGAGGAGCCGAGGGGAAAAAAGGGTAGGAAATTAAATTTGAGGACGCTAAGGAAATGGCGACACAGAGGAGAGGAAAGGAAGAAGGTTCAGCAAAGGATGACGGAAAGAAAACAATAAAAAAAAGGAGGAGGAGGAGGAGGAGGAGGAGGTGGGTGTTGGTGGTGGTGGTGGTAAGGTGCCTTGACCAAAAGAGTAAACATGAGAAAATGAATAAAATCAGGAAGAAGGAAGAAGACGTTAGCAGAGGGGGAAGAGAGGAAGACGTTAGCAGAGGGGGAAGAGAGGGTGAGGTAAAAGCGCTCCGGAGGACGATTTATTTACCCTGAGAGAAAAGATGACAAAACGAATATGGGGTTAAAAAGAAGAAGAGGAGAGGGCGGGCGGAAGAAAGGGCGCGTATGGGCGTATGTTGTGGAAAAACGGGGGTGGGGCGGCCCAACAAGGGGGGGGGGGGGGGGGGGGGGGTGGGGGGGGGGGGGGGGGGGTGGGGGGGGGGGGGGCCGGCCTTAGGCAAAAATGGGACCCGCCTGCTTTCCGTAAGCAAGCAGCCAGAAGCAGAGAAAAGGGGTTGTGGGTAATAGAGAAAAGGGACACCAAATTGCCAAGAAAGGCAACTTCAAAAAGGTGTTAAGGAAAGGTGAAAGGCGGATTGACGGGTGATGGGGAGGATAAGGAAGGAAGTGGAAAAAAGGAAGAAGAAGAAGGAAGGAAGGACGGGAAGGAGGAGGACCGGAACAAAGGAGGCAATGGATATGGAGGAGGAATTCCGAAAAAGATGGCAAAACGTCAAAATAAAAATAGGAAGGACTGCATAGAAAAAAAGGAATTCGAAAAGGATAGGCGAAAAGTGAGGGAAATTAAAAAAAGTAGGAGGATAGCGAGAGATAGAGAGAGAGAGGAGAGAGAGAGAGAGAGAGAGAGAGAGCGGGCTGGGGGGGGGTTATGATGGGCTTAGGGGGTGGTGTGGGAGAAGGACAGAGAGGGGGGAGGGGGAGGAAGGGCGCCAAGGGGGAGGGGGGGGCTAGTAAGGCAGGATCGATGGCAGACTGCTGTGTACGAGTTCGGTGCGTCCGTACGTACATCCGTGTCGCTTCGGCCGTCGCCACCAGCAGCAGCTATCCAGTGTGTGTGTAGCAAGGAGGGGAGGGAACGGCTACTAAGGAAGGGGCGGAAAAGGGGGGGAGGGGTGGTAGAAGGAAGGGCTAATAACATAAGAGCGGATTACCTCATAATTGACGGCGAATCACACGGACGGATTTACCTCGCAGGTTAATTGGCGATTCATCTAGTACCCTGAACCAAGGCCAGTAGTAGATACTTGAATCTGTAGACCCAAGGCCAATAGACCTTGCCTAGAGCTGTATAGATTCTACGAGTCGGAGAAAGACGACAGAGGATACCTGGCAGGTTATACTTTGACAACTGTCGTCGTTTCCTAAGACCCGGATCCCGCTCAAGACGTACCAAAGGACGTCTGCTATAGGTTCGCAAAACCTATATCCTGAGATTTCTCACAATTCCCAACTAACCAGGTGTTCCTACTCTTTTGTTTCTTATATTTCCTACAATTCTCTCTCTCATCTACCTCTGTCTTAAGGACAAACTTTAGAATGGATTTTCAAATTGTTATAATATATATAAAAGGATTTTCTTGGTCTCACGATATACAATGAGAAATCCGAAAATAGATCTACTAAAAATATCAGCCATATTAACGGAATTGTGTTTTATTGTTACGAGAGCTATAAAGTAATATTTGCAATATTGATTTAAACATATATTAACGCCAGCCTGGCCTTGCAAACGGTATGCTTTAGTGGTAGTATTAGCAGTAGTAGTATTTGGAAAATACTAGTAATAAATACAGCGCGGCAAATGATTTGAAACTGTAATGAGGAACATATTAGAACCAATGAAATAGAGGGAGATCTGAATTGGCTTGAACTAGTAATTCAAGGAAACGTTTGACAACAGTGTACACATGCCACGCCCCTTTTTTTAAGAGCCTAGAATGACAACTGCGAAGTCTAGAATTCAGGCCAAAGGCCATGCCCTGGGACCTATGAGGTCATTCAGCCCTGACATGGACAGTAAAAGGCTTGAAAGGCTTAACAGGAAGAAAACCTCAAATCAATTGCACTATGAATCAATTATTAGGAGAGGGTGGAAAGTAAGATGGAAGAAAGAGAAAATGAAAGGAGGTACAGTAAAAGGAACGAAACGGGTTACATCTAGGGGCACAAGTCACGCTGCTGAGAACCTTTAGTAATGCCTGCAGTGCTCCGCATGAGCACCAAGACAGTCACGTACCAAAACAAACTAAGCGCTATACTACACAGACTATAGTCTTGTGTTTGAATATATACTGTCTTGTTACTTTTGTAGCAACCACCTATATACGTTCGATGTTTGTTCGTATGGTGTTTTAACGTTGCATGGAACCAGTGGTTATTCAGCAACGGGACCAACGGCTTGACGTGACTTCCGAACCACGTCGAGAGTAAGAACTTCTATCACCAGAAATACACATCTCTGACCTCAATGGAATGGTCGAGAATCGAACTCGCGGCCAACGAGGTGGCAGGTGAAGACCATACCAACCACGCCACAGAGGCGCTTAAACGTTTGCTGGACGATGCCTAATGTTTTCGAAAGTTAATATTATTTGCATGAATCTCTTTAAAATACTAACATTCTAACATGTTTCTTCAGAAGGAAAGCCGTATTTGTTTCCCGGTTCGAGAGCAGAAGAGTTCAAAATCGTTACAAACGACAGACTTCAGGGATATTCGATACACAAGGCCTCCAGCCCTTCTGTTACCTTGAGCTCTTGTTAGTACAAGCGCGGAGAGATGTTAGATTAGGAGAGAGAAGAGACGGAGAGAGAGACGAGAGAGAGAGAGAGAGAGACACATACAGTTAGTCCAAAAGGAACTGAAGATTATATATATATATATATATATATATATATATATATATAATAATAGATATTATATATAGATATATATATATATATATATATAATATCCTAATATATATATATATAATATATATAATTATATAATAGAGAGAGAGAGAGAGAGAGAGAGAGAGAGTTGTAGAGAGGAGGAGAGACGAGAGAGAGAGAGAGAGAGAGAGTGAAAGAGAAGGAAATACACATCTCAGGGTGCGTCCTCACTATACGGTAAACGCCTATATAAACACATCACAAACGAACAGAAATGAATACGTATACAGAATTTAGGCCAAAGGCACTGGACCTATGAGGTCATTCAGCGCTGAAACGGAAACTGACAGTGAAAAGGTTTGAAAGGTGTAACAGGAGGAAAATCTCGAATTGCCAGGAGAGGGTGGAAAGTAAGATGGAAGAAAGAGAATATGAAAGGAGGTACAGTAGAAGGAATGAAAGGCGTTGCAGCTATAGGGGCCGAAGGGACGCTGCAAAAGAGCTTCAGCAATGCCTACAGTGCATCGCTTGAAGTGCACTGAGGGCACTACAACCCCCCCCCCCCCCCCACCGGGGGGAGCTGAAGATATGGGTCCACGTCTTGTAATACCCTAAACTAAGTTTTTTTTTTTTTTTTTTTTTGATTTTTTTTTTTGTTTTTTTTTTTTTTTTTTTTTTGAGAGAGAGAGAGGAGAGATGAGATGAGAGACGATGAGACGGAGAGAGAGAGAGAGTAGAGAGAGAGAGAGAAAGAGGGCCAAGACCACTCACCGCCCACAAACTCGGTCGGCTTCTCTCAACGGCCACCTGATCTCTCCTGAAAGACCGCCAAGATTTTCCCATGTTCGTCGCCTGTACACAAGCGACCTGCGGTCGGAACAGTCGACAACCAACTGACCTCTCCGGAAAGACTCGACTGATTCTCCCATGTTCGTCGGATGTTCACACAAGCAACTTGCGGTCAGATGTTCCATTACCATTTCTAAATTAGCCTCGACTTACATGATGTCGTAATGCGAGTTTGTAACAGGAGAGAGAGAGAGAGAGAGAGAGAGAAATTATGCGCAGTGAAGAGTAACTAGTACTATTGATAATTGGCAAAACATATTCATACCTCAATTCAACCCAACTATGAGTTTTGAAGACAGAGAGAGAGAGAGAGAGAGAGAGAGAGAGAGAGAGAGAGAGATTATGCGCAGCAAAGATTAACAATAACTATCGTTACTTGGCAAAACATTCATACCTTAATTCAACCCAATAATGAGCCAAGAGAGAGAGAGAGAGAGAGAGAGAGAGAGAGAGAGAGAGAGAGAGAGAGAGAGAATATCTACACCTCCGGGCCAAGCGCTGGGACCTACGAGGTGTCATTCAGCGCTGAAACGGAAACCGACAGTAGTGTGTTTTGAAAGGTGTAACAGGAAGCAAACGTCAAAGCAACTGTACTATGAATCAACTGTTAGGAGAGGGTGGAAAGTCTTATGGAACCGAGAGAATATGAACGGAGGTGCAGTAAAACGAATGAAAGGGGGCTGTATAGCTAGAGGCTGATGGACCGCTGGAAAGAACCCTAAGTAATACCTACAGTGCACCACGGGAGGTTTACAGACAGCATTATCCCCCCAACGAGAGAGAGCGAGCACTTTTTAAATACGAGGGAATATGACGTATCTCCAGTATTCCGACAAGTATTTAAAAGTAATATACATACTATATTCACGGGAGGGTATTGAGAATGGACCACATTAGTAGAAGTATTCCGCAATTCTGACGTTTCACCTTCTTCATGGGTAATGATCTCGGGATCTGATGCAAGTCTGCCAGCTCGCATGTATAATGGTGCATTTATGCCTGCGATTTAAAATGGAACTTGGTCGAGGGCAGGACCGTCAATAATTCACACAACAGCTGTCCTGGAGAGAATATGAGATCATTGGTTTTAGCTAGCTCTCTCTCTCTCTCTCTCTCTCTCTCTCTCTCTCTCTCTCTCTCCGACTCATTCCAGCCTACTGACCACCAGGTAGTAACTTCTGCATGATATTGCTCGTTTGTTTGTATGGTGTTTATACGTCGTATGGAACCCAGTGGTTATTCAGCAACGGGACCAACGGCTTTAACGTGACTTCTGAACCACGTCGAGAGTGAAGTCCTATTACCAGATATACACAATCTCTTACCCCCTCAGTGGAATGGCCGATAATCGAACTCGCGGCCACCGAGGTGGCAGACCAAGACCAAACCGACCAAACCACTGAGGCACTTTCTGCACGATACTAGGAATTCCGACAACAATAGCAACCTGTTACCACACACACACAGAGAGAGAGAGGAGAGAGAGAGAGAGAGAGAGAGCGAGAGAGAATAATACACTTGTTACCAAAGAGAGAGAGAGAGAGAGAGAATAATAGCACCTGTTACCACAGAGAGAGAGAGAGAGGAGAGGAGAGAGAGGAGAGAGAGACAAAAAGAGTTAACAGAGAGAGAGAGAGAGACAATAATAGAACCTGTTTAGAGAGAGAGAGAGAGAGAGAGAGAGAGAGAGAGAGAGAGAGACTGTTAATTAGCTCAGTGATCTGGTTAAACTAAGATATACTTACGTTTTTAAGTTCTACTCCATATACATCACGACCCAAGAAATGCAACTGTTTCGAGAAAATAACTGGGAGTATAGGGGGAGAAGTGAGAGAAGTTTGGAGTCTAAGGTGAGGGTGGGAGGGGTGGGGGAACTTCCCTCCTCATAAAACCACCTGTTGATGGGGAAAATAGAGACGCCACACGATGATGATGATGATGATGTGATGAATAGTGATATGGGTGGGTAGGGCTATAGAGAGCGAGGTGACATTATCAGATCGTGGGGCTCCGCTGGGATGCAGAGAGAGAGAGAGAGAGAGAGAGAGAGAGAGAGAGAAGAAGAGAGAGAGAGAGAGAGAGCAATAATAAATTTTGACTTTTACTAGCTATGAGCCTTTCGTGTGTGTGTGTGTGGTGTATATATATATATATATATATATATCTATATATATATATAGATATATATATATATATATATATATATATATGAGAAGAGAGAGAGAGACCCCGAGAGCGCCCTGCTTTCCTGAGGGGGGGGGGGGGCGGGAGCGTAGGAAGGCGCAAAACTCCACAATGGCAACCTAGATGCCAAAGAAGTCTGGGTCACGTCCGTGCTCAAACAATGTAGTAGGGGCCGGGCGAGAGACCTTCGTCACCTTCGTCTGCGCCTCTTCCCGGCTGCCCTGGCTTTTCCTTTTCCTTTTTCTGGGGGGGGGGGGGGGGGGGGGTGCAAACATTTCCCAGCGACGACGGGCAGGGAAAAAAAAAAAAAAGCTACGTTAATTTTCGTGATGGGGGAATATTACTATTTTTCGTGATAGTTTACACAACAGGTTTCTACTGTTTTTGTTAGTATTTGGATCAAGTATTTCGACCAAGCACTGGGGCCTGTATGAGGTTATTCAGCGCTGACCTAAATGAAAGGTTATTCAGGCGTGAAACGGAAATGAAAGTAAACGTTTTGAGGGTGTCTAAACAAAATCTTGAAGCAATTGCACTATGAATCTATTGTTAGGAGAAGGTGGAAAAGTAAGATGGGAAAAAGAATATAAAAGGAGGTACAGTAAAAGCAATGAAGGGGTAGCAGCTATGGGCCGAAGGCACGCTGCAAAGAACCTTTAAGTAATGCCTACAGTGCACCCCACGGGGGTGTACTGATGGCACTAGCCCCCTACAGGGAATGTTGTTGTTGCTGTGTTTTTATTGTTTTTTTTTCCTTCATAAGTCTCAAGAATGACGTGACAAAACGCAGGAGAATCTAGCGGAGAGGTAACTGAAGAGAGACTCATTTTGTGGTTCCTCTTAATGTTGCTCGTCACCCTCTTCTTCCCGGGATAACTGATTAAAAGTTGAGTATACATTAAGTTTTACCAGACCACTGAGCTGACTGACAGCTCTCCTAGGGCTGGCCCGAAGGATCAGATATTTTTACGTGGCTAGGAGCCAACTGGTCACCTAGCAACGGGACCCACAGCTTATTGTGCAGATCCGAACCACATTACATAGAGAAATGAATTTCTATCACCAGACATAAATTCCCCTGATACCTCGTTGGCCGAGCTGAGAATCGCACTTCGGACCACCGGATTGGTAGCCGAGCGAGAAAATCACTAGTCCAACGAGGAACTACGACCAACTGAGAGATCTAGGAATGCAGTTCATGTAGGAAGAACTTACAAAAACCTTTTTCCTTTGCAGATTCTAACAATGTTATGTTTTGGTCTTTTGTCAAAACATGAATTCCAGCAGAACTAAGATGCTTTGAAATTATCAGTTCAAAGTCACATTACAAAGGAGCCACTCGTGACGAAAAATGTACAAAACCTCGGCGCAGAGCAAGACGGAAAGAAATATGATAGAAAGGAATGCAAAAAGGTACAAAACGCTACAGTGAAGACCACTCGGTGAAGAAATGCCGTAAAAGGAGGGGAAAACAAAAAAATTTCGATCAGAGCCGCCCGCCGGCGAAAAATGTCAAAGGCGTAGCTTACAAAACTGAAGGTCGAGTGTCACACGATGGAAAAGGAGAAAGAAAAACAAAGAAGAATAAAGGAAAATAAATGAAAATAAAGGAAAATAAAAGAAAAATTAAAATTAAGATTGCTACAACAAAGGTCTCAAGAGAGAGGGCACAAAGTCACAAGAATCAATAAATTGGCCACACAATTTGGAAAAAGAAAATATAAAAGGGGAAATTTTGCGATAAGTGTCTTTAAAAATACAGAATTTAACTGTAAGATAACGAGAAAACGACCCAGAACTGAAAATTAAAACGTCACTCACAGTAGAATCTTCTTCAACGTTAAGTACTTCCAAATATAGTAAAAATTATGAGGTAGCTTCAAATTGGCACAAACGCCTCGCTGCCAAAAACTTCCTGGGTTCAAATTTAAATAAGATTAAGCTTCGTCGAAAATCTGCTACTTGCAACTCCATAAATGGTATAAATAATCAACCACCTAAGGTTTCGCCCAGAAGATTGAAGATTACCTTATCCAGTTTACACTTGGGACCATGTAATGATAGCCCTCTCTCTCTCTCTCCACACACACACACACACACACACTCTCTCTCTCTCTCTCTCTCTCTCTCTCTCTCTCTCTCAAACACGCACATACACAATTTAGTGTTGTCCACAACATTAGACTAACTAGAACTGAAGAGATACAACACATCCCACTATGGGAACCTCTTCACATACAAGATATGTGACACCTGGAATAAACTGTCACCAGAAGTTGTAAACAGCAACAGTGTGGAAGAATTCAAAAGAAAGCTAGACAGAATCATTAGAAGGACACTGTGAATGCACCGTAAAACCTGCTCCTACAGATGATAAGTGAGCATACGATGTCTCCTCTTCGGATGGACTAACAAGTCTTTGAGACATCCTAATCCTTGTAACTCCTTGTAACTCACAAATAGTTATATAAACCAGTGTTTTGGTCAACATTGGATTCTAGGTAGCATGCCCACTTCATCATTTCCTAGCCCATCTCGACATTCGAACGGTCACATGGTGCGTGCCACCACTCCTCTGCCAAGAGAGAGAGAGAGAGAGAGAGAGAGGAGAGAGAGAGAGAGAAGAGGAGGCATCCCAAGCACATAAACATTTAAACAAGATCATCAAAAGCCAAAGCGAAGAATGCACACACGAAGACGTTCTAGAAGCAACCACCAGGAATCCGGTGATGCAGATCCGCCACGTCCGAAATTAACAGCCTTTATGAAATCAAGGTGAACAGCTAAAGCTGGGATCAGCCTCCGTAACGGAATCCTGTCTCGAACTAATTTGCAGGTGTCTTTGATTCCCCTGTGATACTCTTAATCAAAGTCTTTTCCACTACGGAATCGCAAATAAAATACCCAAAATACTACAGTAGCTTCGCATCAACCGTGCATTTGATGTCTAGGCCCGTCCCTTTCGACGCTCCTGATTGGCTGTTGATAAGCCAATCACAGGGCTGGAAACTCTCAGTGTCTCGAGTGTTCACATAGGCAGGATGCATGTTCCACCTCTCCTGAAAGACGTATCCCTCAGAGAGGTGGAACATAGATCCTACCCAAGTGAACTCTCGAGAGAGAGTGGGAAGGGTTTCCAGCCCTGTGATTGGCTTATCAACAGCCAATCAGGAGCGTCGTAGGGACGGGCCTGGACATCAAATGCACGGTTGATGTGAATATACTATAGTGGCATAAGACAAAAAAAATCAGCCCCCCCCCAAAAAAAAAGCAATAAATTTAAATTAGTGAATATCAAGGCTCAACCACAGAACCACCAAATAAACACACTACTGAGACACAGAGACAGAAACTCTGCTATAAAACTCAAGATAATCACGCGACTGTCCCCGAACGCGTGCCAACAGACCACAATACAACGGCGGGGCACGCATTCTGGGCATTCTGCAAGCCACGGGGCATTACCCGAAACGTGCAGACTATGTCGAAACTGGGCACTGAAGCGGAGACAAGCGCTCGCTGGTGAACAGGAAGGATCGAGATAAGACTTCGTTGCTGTCAAGGGAGGCACGCCCTGAATCTAGTGCTGTACTTGTCTTGTATTTCTCTCTGCCAAGTGGCTTCCTGTCAAGATTCTGCTGCCTCAACGTCACCCAGTGGCCCTTACGTCGGACTCCTAGTCCGATACTTGGTCATGGAATGGTATATTGAGCCCTTGGCTTCAGGTTGCGACTCCACTTTTTAGGGGACTAACGAAGCCCAAGACAGCTTTTGCACTCACTAATTAATTTGTATGTGACGTTTGATATTTTTGCAAGTAGAAATGGAGCTTGCACGTTCTTTTCCTCCAGATATATTTATTAACCATAAGCGATAACTTTTTTTTTTTAATAACTGGAATAGTGGTGTTATCCTGGCCATACTAATACATCTTTACTCTGCCTTTGAATCTCGGCACCAGGAACGATACAAAAACGCCAACTATATCCAACTGTATTTTCAAAATTACTTTGAACAGGACCCTCTTGTAAATAATAATAATAATAATAATAATAATAATAATATAATAATAATAATAATAATAATAATAATAATAACAGCCCGTACAGAGAGATAAGATATTACTATTCCAAAGGCTACGCCGAAGTTTATTCGAGTTCTGTACAGCATTATATACCGGTGGTCTCGGTATAATGCTGTATGAGCTGCGGCCCGGTGGTGGTCTGGCTAACACCGTTGTCAGACGCACGATTATGGGTAACTGTAACCTTAAATAAAATAAAAATGACTGAGGCTAGAGGGCTGCAATTAGGTGTGTTTGATGATGTGAGGGTGGATGAGCGACATGACAAATCGCAGCCCTCTGGTGCCAGTAGTTCTTGAGATCAGACGGTGGACAGACAAAGTGCGGACGGACAGGTTGCTAGCAGCGTGTATTGTCACAGAGCCTTTGTTTCCAAACAACCTCATTTCGAATTGCTACCACAGGTTCCA
>NC_061091.1:4595690-4685690 GCF_015104395.2 Macrobrachium nipponense | reverse complement strand
CTGAAACGGAAACCGACAGCAAGAGGTTTGAAAGGTGTAACAGGTACAGGAGGAAAACCTCAGAGCAGTTGCACTACGTATCAACTGCTAGGAGAGGGTGGAAAGTAAGATAGAAGGTAGAAAATATGAAAGTAGGTACAGTAAAAGAAACGAAAGGGGGCTGCAACATACACGAGTGCTGTAACTGATCGTCAATGTGGATTTGACAAAGTTCCAAGGTCCACGTCCGGTAACCTAAACACTATTTCACACCTTACCATACTCATCAAAGCCGCTTAAAGCACCAAGGGTCTGGCCTATGGCCAACTTCAAGGACTCCAGTCTTAATTCTTCAAGGAATCCAATCTAAAAGAAGACAATTAAAGTAAACAAAGTCATGAACTGCAGCAGGCCTGATGCATGCAGGATTTGAAGGCAAAAGAGCCTCTTTTGTGTGCCACTTACATGACAGGAATATGTGATTTATGCATCATACCAACTACTAGACCTACACGGTCATTCAGAGCCATGTGCCTACAATGATTCTAGTAAATCATATAATTAAAACAAGCACAGAAGACTTGACGAGAGAGAGAGAGAGAGAGAAAAGTATTAATCGGGAGTGGATACCGGATGCTACTGACTACTGATAACCTATTACTCAACCCATACTTGAAACTGCTGTATGATGTACTTAATCCCACAACATAACGCCCCCCCCCCCCCCCCCCCAACAATAAAGTCCCAAACCCCACATTTTCTCTACTGTACAGCCTTTAATCTAATGCGTTGCTGACAAAATACTTCCAAGATGATGATGACGACTGCTCTTAGCAACAGTTGTAGTACTAGCTGCAGACTTCATAAGATAGGAGACATTTATATGAAAAAACTGATTAGTGTTCACAACAGTAAAATACCTTTGCTTCAATAAATAACGAAAACACAGAATGTCACAGTGGTAACGGCTGTAGTAAGAAAACATTGGGAAATTAAGGCATACACAAAAGTACCAATTGCACTGGCATCAAACCACAGCACTATAGTGCTGCTATCAGACTAGACTCTCTCCAGAAGCACTCAGGCGTTACTATTGTAGATGACTTTATCATCATTGTCAGGAAACCCTGTCCTTTAAGCCTCGTGAACTATCGTCAAAGATTATGCCCTAAACATCGACGTACTGCCTGCCAGTCATACACGAAGCTTCGCTATCACAACCGGAAACCGCCGAATGTGTAGTACCATTTGGAAAACCGTTACGATCTCGATTGGATCTTTTGAAATTTTACCTACACTTGACGCGTGGTCCACTCGCAGTTATTCAACGACTAGGACTGCGTTTCTTTTTCAACCAGTTTCAAAACAATTCCAGTTTCCAAAACTTTTGACTCGAGAAAAAAATATCAAATGCACGCGTACGCAATTCACATAATAAAATGTAACCAACGCTATTTCCGCTAATTATTAAATACGTCTCTCCTTCGTTATATTTCAAAACTAAAATGCGCTTTGTTTCTAATCATCCTAATAGTACTTTCTTGCCTGTTGAAATATTGAAGACGAAAACTCCCTTACACTGCTACAAAACTTTGGTTATTTTTTTTAACATCACCCAACGTCAATGGCTAGCCGGCAAATATATTTGAAACTGGAAAACAAAAACTATTTATGGCAGGTTGCCGAAATATTTGAAACTACTCTCTACTGGTTCCAAAAATATTTAATAAACATCTTATCACATTTTATCTCATTAGTCAAAGCCAATGTTAGGGATCGGCATATAAATTCTGGATGTTGTACTATGCTAGGAATATATTTTACACCATTCTGGATATTGTATTATGCTAGGAATATATTTTAACCCGTTCTGGATGTTGTATTATGCTAGGAATATATTTCAAAACGACTAAATCTGAAAAATACACACTTTCTATCTCTCTTCCTGTCTTCAAGGGCAAAAACCTTTCAAGGAAACTATGAACATTGCTGCTGCTGTTTCAGCCATTAACTTAGGGCTTCATTCAAGGTAAGTGTTGTTTCACCAGTTATTGTTGTTTCAAGGTGGAGCTTTACATTCCAGTATATGGAAAGAGTGCAGTACGATAACACACAGAAAGAAACAAACCTCTAGAAATGTTCACGAAATCAGGATGAAGACCCTGAAGCTCATGAGAAAATGTCAAAAGGTCTGAAAAATGCTCTTTTTTTTTCAGCTGGAGGGAAGCACAAGGTCTGAGGATAACTGAACATCGAACAGGTTGCTGCAAATGAGCCCTGCTTTACCAACCACAAGCTGCACATATCTTTGGATATTTTAGACGTCGTCGTCTTTGTTATGCATATCAACATAATGCTGCTATTTGGCCCCGCTGCTTCTATGGGCTTGAAGTCAAGGTCCTCATGGTAGTCCGTTGTTTCTGTGGGCTTGAAGGTCCTCATGGTAGTCCATTGTTTCTGTGGGCTTGAAGTCAAGGTCCTCATGGTAGTCCATTGTTTCTGTGAGTTTGAATTCAAGGTCCTCATGGTAGTCCATTGTTTCTATGGAGTAGAAGTCAGGTCCTCATGGTAGTCCGTTGTTTCTGAGGGCTTGAAGTCAAGGTCCTCATGGTAGTCCATTGTTTCTGAGGGCTTGAAGTCAAGGTCCTCATGGTAGTCCATTGTCTCTATGGGCTAGAAGTCAGATCTTCAGGGTAGTCCATTGTTTCTATGAGCTTCAAGTCAGGTCCTCAGGGTATTATTCGTGTGCATAATGCTGCCCTTATTGTGAGGCTTACACAAGCCTTTTCTGGACATTTTTAAATTCATAAACCACACAGGTCATTGATTCGTTGAATCCCCAATGAGCAGTGCTGATCCTCATCACACTGTCAGTTACAAAGCTGTGCTAGCAGAAGAGACTGCAGTATTTTGTCAAAGGGTACCTCTGGTGATGATGCACTGATGAAGAACCGCTGAACTGCATCTGTGTCCTGTCTGTAGGCTATTCCGTGGTCAATTTTGTTGTGAATAATTGTTATTTTTGTTATTTGCTCTAGCGTTCTCTACTAGCATGTGGAACTCTTACACATTCGACCTATCCCTTCCTCTGTCATATCACTACAGTATCCGTTATTTGTCAACATATGCTTTAATCATTCTGCATGAACAGCTTTCCAAGCACTACAGTGGAGGAGAACTCTTCTAATGTAGGCACCAACAGCAGACTTTGGTGTAACTCTGGACAGTACTCCCCTTGCATTAAGGTAGCAGCCGAAAGCTTGTGTATGGACTAACATGACATACTGAGTTTGTTTACTACTGCCAAGTCTCTTTGCCAGTCTCAGCTGTGAAGCTGAGGTCCAAATTAGTTTTTAGGGCATCTAGCTGTTCTGCTTCATCTGCTCCTCTAGTGGTGAAGATGTTAGCATCCAGCATAAATTCTTGGTTCATAGTTGCTACTGAAGGCTCTGTCTGCCACAGTAACCATGTACTTGTTGGCAAAGAACTCCAAGAGGTAATCACACTGCTACAACATCCATATGTGAAAAATTCTCTTCTATGACAAAGGGACTTCCAATGTGTATGCCATAAGCATCTCCTTTCATAGTCTAATAAGAATATGGAGGGGGTTTATCAAATCTGTTGACATTATCTAAGATGATATCCATGGTCTCCTGCACTGGAACACTGGTGAATAGGATGTATGCATCTAGTGATGTTGTCTGCATAGGGTCGAGTAGCCCGTGGAAGGGTACGAGCTTGAGATTTTCTATAGGACTTAAACCATCTCATAAATTGGGATGTCACTTGGCGTATTATAGGCTCGAGTGGTTTGTTAGATTTAAGGGTTTTGGTGACCCCATAACAATATCCTGATCAGTGGTCATCAACCACCTTATGAAACTTGACTCTTGTGCTGAAGGCTGTTAACCTGGATTACCATTTTACTTGCTCTTATCTCCAATGTGTCCAGTAGGGCCCTTGTCTTCTCTTTTGAACAGAGTCAAGTGCATAATATCCATCTCCATGTATTCACCTCTACATGATAAACAGATTTATTGCTTTTCCTGAGGTTGATGTCCTCTCTCTCCCTCTGGCAGCTTAATGATTAATCCTGAATGGATACAGTTAATCATCCATGTAGTAACAAAGGAGGAGTCTTTTGAGAAAGCACTGCTTAAATTTTCACTTGGGCAAATCTAATAGCTACCTTGTGATGAGGCACAGCATGATTTAGAAGGAGTCTAAATTGGGTGCAAGATGATTACCCAGCCTCCCGATCTGACTTCAAGCCCACAGACACAATGGGCAAGGGGCATAAATCCAAGCCACCTCCATCCCTCTTCCCTCATTATCGCAATTACAAGTGAAACTTCCACAACTTTCCCTATGGCATAATTTTTCACTATCCTCCATCTCTAGCCTAGTCTGAGGACTTTATTTTCAAATATAAACAATCTTTGAGTGTCACCGCCATACTGCAATTCATGTCCGTATATGAATTCTGACAGACAGACTTTAATACAAGTATACAGTGAGCCCATGGTATTGGCAGTGGATGTTTACCACAACCCCTCACCAATAGCTAAAATCCACGAATATTTAAAACCCTCAAAAATGCTTAGTACTGCCTATTTTGATAGTTCAAGCACAAAAACAAAAAAACCAAAAAACAAAATCTAAAAATGCTTATACTTGAATATTTTAATAGTTTTATCACAAAAAGTGCTTTTCGTCATGAAAAAGATATGAAAATTCATTAATTAGTGAACACTTCTCAGTGAAAAATACCACAAACAGGCAACTTTGCCACAATTAAAGTGTATACCGTGGACCCACCCTTATTTGCATTCTCTGGATTCGCAGACTCACACATTTGCGGATTTCTCTCGAGAACATTTCCCCGCATTATTCGCAGGGGGGGCTCTGGTACACATTCCCCGCAAATACAGGGGGACCACTGTATCTTATGTTCCATAGAGAAACCCGCGAATCAGTGAGTCCACTGATCCAGAATCGCGAATAGGTGGGGTAGAATGTAATGATACCTTCAAATGCATATTCTGACTATTTTCAACTTTTATTCACCCTGGACAGTCTAACTCTAGCAATCCTCCACTGGACCAATGGATATCATTCTTCCTTAAGAGTCAACCTTTGTCAAAGATTCTTAGCCTGGTATTTCAACCTTTCATGCATGGGCTATCCTAATCACTTTCGAATTTAAAATTTTTGAGTCCTCTCGTCAAACATATGGTGCATTTTAATAAGCTAGGTCTTTACATCTCGTGGTGCTTCACTAGTTGAAAAAGCGTCACACCCATAGTCTAAACTCAAAATGTAACACCAATGTAACGCCCATAGTCTAAAGACACTAAATGTAACGCCCATAGTCTAAAGACTCTAAACATCAACTTTGCATAGTTACTCTAAACCCTCTCTTCCATCCCGACCATTGATTTTATTATAAAATCTATTAGAGCATTAACAAGAAAGGCAAAATAACATTCCCTTGCAGTACCTTATTATTTACTCACCATGACCTTTGTATCCTCTTTGTTCGAGGATGATTTCAATAAACTTTACAAATTCAACAAGAATGACAAAGTGACGAAAGGCATTCCCTAACACTGGTCTGCGGAATTTGTCAAATAAATGCCTTTGCATAATCAACAAAAGCCTTCTGGCGATTTTACTGATAGAAGTGTTAGATCTATGCAAATTCTGCATTTCTAAAATCAACCCACTAATAAGCATCAATATCCATCGATATTTTCATTACAACCAACATGCCTCTCTAGTTTCCACATTCAGTCAGGCCCATTTCCTCTGGACCTACTCTGCAAAATAGTCTTAGTAATTGAAGTATCTTTTCAGTTTAAGTGAAACCGACCTAATACTTCATGATTGATTTCATTTCAAAAGCTGTGAATCCATGTATAAAATAATTCGTGTCTTCTGCTTCTGGTATATCAAATTATGCCCCAACCCCTTTCCTCATTTAAGAACTCTCAAAATTTTTGTTTCCTCCTCCTCCCGACGGCATTACCAACCTCTCCCCCAACCAACTACCTTGGAAAAATATTCTTTATCCCCACTTAACATCACCACCTAGACTTGAGCAATCAGCATGTTCTGACATTCTTCACCTTGCCCTTGAAGTTTGTGTACACGTCTGTCTACTGATATAGTTCCTCGTTGGACGAGTGGTTAACGTGCTCGCCTACCGATTCGGTAGTCCCTAGATAAATTCCTGCTCTGCCAACGTGGAGTCAGAGAAATTTGTTTCTTGATATAAAGTGGTTCGGATCCCACAATAAGCAGTAGGTCCCGTTGCTACGTAATCAATTGGTTCCTAGCCACATAAAATTAACTAATCCTTCCGGCCAGCCCTAGGAGAGCCAGTAATCAGATCAGTGGTTTGATTAAACCAAGATATACTTTTTTGTCTACTGATAAACAGTCATGTGTCAAACAATTCTGTCTCTTAGTGAAGTTTTCTTGCCTCTACCACCATTGTTCCCAACTGAGTACAGCATTGCAACCCAAACCTTCTAATTTACTAACCAACCTCAACTAAACCCTACTTCAAATATTACTTCATCATAAACCCACTGACTGCATAGCAACTCTACAAATCATATAATGACTAAACCTGAAACCAATCCAAATCTTCTAGTTCAACGTATAACCATAAAAATCTAAACAGCCTGTATAACATTATTTCCAAAGAAAACTTCAACATACATACAAAACGTTGTTCCACTGCGGTTCAGCTCTGAGGCCAGAGCAGATTCTCATTTGAGTTGTTCCGTGATGTGCCATTCCCATGTGAGACAGGTCCTAGGTCCCAAACTATTGGCGAACCTCCCCACATCCTTCTCAAGAGGCACAAAACTGGTCTTCCTGGCCAACAGACTTCTGGTGGATTCTGCAGAACTGAATGTTTGTCTTCCTAGTTGAGCTTTCCAAGTACACGTACTGCTTCTGACACTGATCCTTCTGGATGTTGTTATGTGTGTGTTAAAACATGCAAAGAACCCTTTGTTTGCGTTACCATAAACCCATTAATAAAAACCTGTACAGTAATGAAGAAGCAGCTGAACAAAGGATATACCATAGTACCACAAGACACTTCCCTTTCATAACGAAACAAAACACAAGCGCTCCAGCCAGGGAATGAGAAGAACGGACCAGGTATTAGGAGGAGTTATACTTACAACAGGACCTGCTTGATGGAAATAAAAATAAGACTAACCCATTTATAGAAGTCTATTCATTAGCTAACCTCTACACACATTAGTCTACACATAGGAAATAATACAATAGTGTGTAAAAACAAATGATTGATTTTCAGCTATGTAGAGAGGGAAGGCGATGGGAACAAACGAAGATTGGTCACGTTACCATAGTCGGGAGTTCTCTCCTCTTAGTTAAACGGGGACCTTTGATCCCCATAACACATGGAAGGAATAATTCCTGAGGCAAATTCAAATGGGTCACAGCCAGATGCTAAGATCTATAAATCCATATAGGACTGTTGGAGATATTCAGAAAAGGACGTCGATGAAGCTATTTGGAGAACGATCACGATGGTGTTTTATTGGAGGACTTTTCTGTCCTTGATATTTAATTAATCTATGAAACCGACAGCCTAATAGGTTACACTATACCCTATCGAGTCACAACTTCGGGCAGCTTGGCGATAAGTTTGTGGGGGAACCAATCAAACGAAATACTGTACTAGTATATTTTTTTATCATGGTTACCATGGTGATGTAGTTGGGATTTGAGGAGGTTTATCTTACTATTCTGATGGCGATGTGGTTGGGATTTGAGGAGATTTATCTTACTATTCTGATGGTGATGTGGTTGGGATTTGAGGAGGTTTATCTTACTATTCTGATGGCGATGTGGTTGGGATTTGAGGAGGTTTATCTTACTATCTGATGGCGATGTAGTTGGGATTTGAGGAGGTTTATCTTACTATTCTGATGGCGATGTAGTTGGGATTTGAGGAGGTTTATCTTACTATTCTGATGGCGATGTAGCTGGGATTTGAGGAGGTTTATCTTACTATTCTGATGGCGATGTAGTTGGGATTTGAGGAGGTTTATCTTACTATTCTGATGGCGATGTAGTTGAGATTTGAGGAGGTTTATCTTACTATTCTGATGGCGATGTACTAGTTGGGATTGAGGATTTATCTATCTGATGGCGATGTAGCTGAGATTTGAGGATTTTATCTTACTATTCTGATGGCGATGTAGTTGGGATTTGAGGAGGTTTATCACTATCTGATGGCGATGTGGTTGGGATTTGAGGAGGTTTATCTTAGTATCTGATGGCGATGTAGTTGGGATTTGAGGAGGTTTATCTTACTATTCTGATGGCGATGTAGTTGGGATTTGAGGAGGTTTATCTTACTATTCTGATGGCGATGTAGCAGAGATTTGAGGAGGTTTATCTTACTATTCTGATGGCGATGTAGTTGGGATTTGAGGAGGTTTATCTAACTATTTCGATGGATGTCGTAGGATTTGAGGAGGTTTATCTTACTATTCTGATGGCGATGTAGTTGGGATTTGAGGAGGTTTATCTTACTATCCTGATGGTGATGTAGTTGGGATTTGAGGAGGTTAATCTTACTATTCTGATGGAAATGTAGTTGGGATTTGAGGAGGTTAATCTTACTATTCTGATGGAAATGTAGTTGGGATTTGAGGTGGTTTATCTTACTATTCTGATGGCGATGTAGTTGGGATTTGAGGAGGTTTATCTTACTATTCTGGAATGGCGATGTATGTTCATTTGGGATTTGAGGTAGGTTTATCTTTATTTTCTATTCTGATGGCGATGTAGTTGGGATTTGAGGAGGTTTATCTTACTATTCTGATGGCGATGTAGTTGGGATTTGAGGAGGTTTATCTTATTATGCTAAGTCATGGGGATGAACAGGGTCAAGATGACAAAGTGGAGAATATTTGCTCAGACATTAGTCCATCGTGGAGAAACGACAGCGTCAAGAGTAAAGTTTTTTCAACACATCATTTTGGAAGGTGAAAATAAAATCATCGATTAAAATCAGGGGTCATCACTTTCTGCCATAGGTGTCATACCTTTCTCAAGTTTATGGAAGCGCTTGTGTCAGACAGAAGCAGTATATGTAAGC
This sequence comes from Macrobrachium nipponense, assembly GCF_015104395.2. Lineage (NCBI taxonomy): Eukaryota > Metazoa > Arthropoda > Malacostraca > Decapoda > Palaemonidae > Macrobrachium > Macrobrachium nipponense. The sequence goes on along the minus strand of NC_061091.1, from coordinate 4,676,557 downwards.
ACTTTGAACATCGCAAGACTGCTATTTACAAATAAATCTACGACGATCATTACACTATATATATTGAAGTGACAAAAAAAAACTTGAAAACCAGTTTCATTCATTTCAAAACGGGGGAAATGACAGATCGATGACAAATAACGCGGTGGAAAAAATCATGACCAATAAAAAAATGAGGTACAATCATTATACAAAATCTATCAAGAAGTTGACGTGTGAGACTAATATCTTTGCTACTAACACCGAATAAAAACACCAATCAGAAGTGGAGAGAGAGAGACTACTACGAGAATCTACAGACAAATGGAGTCAAGACTTGACCACGGGGGGAACAACATGGGGGGACTTCCGTGGTCATTCCCAATGTTTGCAGATAACACCACGATGTTTACAGTACATCAAGAACACAATCTGAGCAAATCTAAACAGTTATTCTAAACTAACATGGGAGAGGGGGGGGGGTGTTACGTCCACTGGGGATGGATGGAGGGGGGTGGGGGTCAGTGGATCTATATAAGCATAGTCTGGAGGGAACGTCCTTGGAATAATTAACACCATTAAGTAAATAAATTTTCATACCTACCTATATTGAGAGAGAGAGAGAGAGAGAGAGAGAGAGAGAGAGAGAATAAACAGGTTTTGACAGACCTCAACCGCGTTAGCGGGAAATAAGGGGGAAGAGGGAGAAAGCCAAAGTCACACCACAAATCCTTAGACCAGAAAATAAGTTTTTTTTTTTTTTTTTTTTTTTTTTTTTTTTTTTTTTTTTAACAAAAAGCAACAGCGCAGTTAGAGTATAAATATAGCATAAGTAGTAAAAAAACCATGACGTAAATATAAATATATATTCCTCTGAAGAAAGCAAACACACAGAGACATGCAACCGAAATGAAAATGGAGGTAAAATAATAGAAAAAAAACATAACAGATTTAGAAGCGTGTCAACAAAACGCATTACTTGGAAGTCTTTGGATATATATTTTTTTTTTTAGTCAACTGTTGGCGCATGAGACAAACACCCACACACACAGAGAGACCTCTCTTCTTCGACATACCTTTGTTTTCCGAGTCACCTGTAGAGAAAATAAAAAAGAAAACCGAAAGTGAGCCCTTTTGCTGTCCTGCATAAAAATAAAAAAATGGGACATCACCCACAAAACAGTTGGCATATATAAATATCATGACTACAAGCATAAAATGTCACAGCCGTAGATAATGAGCCAAAGAGTGGGTGTCTTGGCCCAAAATCCTACTCACTGCTGTGGATGTAGATTCAAAATCCTACCATCAGCAGTAGATATTGGCTCAAAATCCTGTTATCAGCTGTGAGTAATGATTCAAAATCCTACTAACAGCTGGGGGCTACTAGCTAATAAATTTTAAAAAAATATATATACAATCAATCAGCTGTTGGCATAAATTCAAAATCCTACCATCAGCTTTGTCCGTCGAATCAAGTTTTTTACTGATAAGCTGTCATTACTGATTCAAAATGCTACTATGAAGCTGTGGGTGAGGATTCAAAACTTACCGTCACCTTCGGAATTTGGCTCAAAATTCTACGATCAGCAGTAGACATTGACTAAAACAATTCCTACTACCAGGTGTAGAAAGTGACTCAATTCCTACTACCAGGAGTAGAAAGTAACTCAATTCCTACTACCAGGAGTAGAAAGTAACTCAATTCCTACTACCAGGGAGTAGAAAGTGACAATTCCTACCACCACCAGATGTAGCTACTGGACTCTTCAAAAATTCATCTGGAGTTTCGACAATCAAAAATTACTCTGAAGTTCAGGTGGAAATCTTCACAACAACTGTGGTCAAGTTTTAGCTAATCTGACTGGAAAATTCACATTTTGTACCATTGTTAAATTCTGTACAGTGATACTGGAACAGCTGATGTTAAATTCTGATTTGTGTTGGTTTTAGAAATTGAACAACTTTGAGTGTGGGACATTTTAACTTTGAGAGAACTATAATAATTTTGTAAAATCACAATCATATAAACATGAGACAACTTCATAAGTCAATATGCAATTGAGAAACAAATTGTTAAAAAAAACATTAAATGGTAAATCATCACAATTATGAGGGAAAAGTGTTTGAAACATCTTATGAAAGGTTCTTCTTCACAATTCACAATTAAAGAGGGGAAGAATAGCCATGGATTTGGAACCTTCTAAAGCTGAAGGGCTTTCAAAGTATATACTCTACAGTGGGGAGCGAGAATTTGACAGAGATTTTGAAGTATTTGACAGATTTTTCACAGGGGTAGACTGGCTTTCAACACATATGGAGGAAAGGATCTCGCGACATATTTAAGGCCTATTTGAGAAATGGGGCAAAACCGATTGTTATCAACGTTGAATTAAATTTTCAGAGTAAGGGATATTGCATTTGCCTTTCGTTATTCCGAAAAGAATACCTACATATTTCGTCTCTGTTCACCTTTCCAAACTTAAAAAAAAAAAAAAAAAAAAAAAAAAAAAAAAAAAAATCGACAATGATGATTTGGAGAAAAAATATAATAAAAAAAAGGTTAGGCATCTCCAGCCCTTTTATAAAAGTGGAATTCGTTCGCCAATTTCCTCTCTTTTACAATTCGAACACACCTTCCCTTTTACCAACTGGAATTTAGAATTTCTTGTACAGAAAAGTCTTTTTAAGCCGGCAGGGGATACTACGTACATCTATTGCCAAGGGTTACAGACGAAAGCAACCTACTATAACACCAATTTGCAAGACTAAGAAAAACCTATGTAAAATGAACTGTTCCCTCGTGTCCAGCAATCTTGGAAAAACCCACCAAAAACCAATCACGAAACGAAAGGAGGAGAATTAAAATCAGAGAAACACTTCCTTCCAACGGTTGAGGACAGATTCCAGATCCTACAGTCTGCCACTAAGGCTTACACGTAGTTTTCATTAACATAGAATTGTATTTATTGCGCAACATTTCCCAAAGGCAATGGCGATCATGCACGACAACCAAGCATCTTATCTTATCTAAAAGTCCGCGGGTACGTTGTTTTGGATTAAACTGACCTTACTAGCCAGCACGGGCTCTTGCTCATAGAGCCGGTCGTAAAGAACTCAAAATACAACTGTCAGCTGCGGGGATCCACTAATTACAACTATCAACTGTGGCTAACGACTAAATCTTACTATCATCATCAGCTGTGGCTAGTGATTCAATAAAAATAGCAGTAAAAAAAAGGGCAAACAGTCTTTCCTGACCATAGCCAATACTAACAACTGTGAGGCAGCTACCATAGTACCTATAATCTTCGTATAGCTCCACTGCCGTGGAATTATCAAGAATTATATCAAAAGATGTCCAGTCACGCAGATTGAGTAGTGTAACAGCAAGCAGCGTCTGCCATCAATAATGATATCCCAAAAACAATCCCTAATACCAGAGAGAGAGAGAGAGAGAGAGAGAGAGAGAGAGAGAGAGAGAGAGAGAGAGAGAGAGTTGGGGAACCGTGCACAGCAATGAAAATAAGGCTTCCACATGACCGAAGAAAGTCGATCAATGAACGATCTTTCACACACACACACACACACACACACACACCACACAAACACACACACACACACACCGGAATGAAATCAATGAACGAAAATTCCCGAACGAGAGAATTCGGTCAATGTATAAAATGTACACACGAGATTATACGAGGATATCGGGGGCGGGAAGAGCAGGGTGCCAGTGTGTTCAAATTTCTCTCTCTCTCTCTCTCTCTCTCTCTCTCTCTCTCTCTCTCTCTCTCTCTCTCTCTCTCCTATCTCGGGTATTCTTTAAAATTATGAGACTAATCGTCAGAAAGGCGGCCAACAACAGAAGCAGCTTATCCCCTGAAGTGGACGAAAGGCCCAAAAAGAAAGTATTTACAGGAAGAACAGTCTGCGTATATAGTAGAAAGTCTGCAGTAAGCTAGACTGGAGCCAAGGTTGGAGCCAACGTCCGGCTGAGCCACGGAGAGCAGGGACTACAGTAGATAGGCTGTGGCTCTTCTGAATAAATATTGGAAAATGAACCCAAGGGCAGTAATAGTTACTGTCACTGATCAAGTCAAAAACAGCCATGCCTTAATTGCCTCAAAAGAGGAACGAGAGAGAGAGAGAGAGAGAGAGAGAGAGAGAGAGAGAGAGAGAGAGAGAGAGAGAGAGAGAGAGAAATTATGCGCAGCATGTAACAATTAACTATTGTTAATTTGTTAATTGGCAAAACATTCATACCTTAATTCAACCAGCTATGAGCTTTGAAGTTTGAGAGAGAGAGAGAGAGAGAGAGAGAGAGAGAGAGAGAGAGAGAGAGAGAGAGAGAGAGAGAGAGAGATAAATCATGCGCAGCAGAGTAATAATTAACTATTGTTAATTGGCAAAACATTCATACCTTAATTCTACCAGCTATGAGCTTTGAAGTTTGAGAGAGAGAGAGAGAGAGAGAGAGAGAGAGAGAGAGAGAGAGAGAGAGAGAGAGATAAGGGAGGGGGGGGGGAATGCCCACTGATGCCCCAATTCTCCTCTCCAACGCCACAATGAACAGAGGACACGTGAAAGACACTCTGATCTGTTCCGAGCCTTGGCTTCACAACCTTGCTATGTACAAAGATCATACTCACGTGATATTCTCTCTCTCTCTCTCTCTCTCTCTCTCTCTCTCTCTCTAGCAGCAGCAGGTAGTGCTACCACCACCTGCCACTTGGGGAGGGGGGGGGGGGGTGGGGGGGGGGGGGGGGAAGGAGGGGACGCAAGTTTAGAGCCAGTGTGCCAGACGTGAAGTGGATTTGGGGTAGGGGGGTTGTTTTTGGCACCAACCACATCTCACTCACATCACAGAGACACTATGGACTTGGAGAGTGACAATGACAAAATATATATATATATATATATATATATATATATATATATATATATATATATATATATATAGAAACTTTTTCCTCAATTGGTTGGCTCATGAGAATATAAGAAGTCTACCACATTCCTACTTTTAATAGGTGACCACCCACAGCATATGCATATACGTATATACATATATATACACGCGTATGTATAAACAAAAAAGGAACAGACAAAGCTAACCATTTATCCATTAAACGGACTGAGTGTTAATAGTAGCATAATACCCGGCCCCCTCGATCAGGCCACACTCGTTCAATACCCCAAAACAAGAGCAGGATGGGAACGATCCCCGAATTCTCATTCCATTCCAACCACAAGGAAGAATTTCACGCAGCAAAAAATCCCCAGAATCGGAATCTTAAAAAAAAAAAACCTGGAGGCGGAGGCACCATAGAACTACACGATGGCACAGTGCCAGGTGTGACCTTACAACGCCCACCACCCACCTAACATACCACCAACCCATTCCTCCCCAACCTCGCCCCCATCCACCACTTCAAGCCCTGTCGACTCTCGGGACACCTACTACTACTACTACCACTCCCCACCGCCTCCCTAACCCCAACCGGGTATGCCATCCAAGAGCAATAATGATTCAACCTAGGATGCTTGACTTTATGACTGGCGATAATGCATACATCAAAATATGATGCTCTCTCTCTCTCTCTCTCTCTCTCTCTCTCTCTCTCTCTCTCTCTCTCTCTCTCTTCAAACTATATGTATAAATATATATATATATATATATATATATATATATATATATATATATACATACATACATACATACTATATACATATATATACATATATAAATGTCTATATATGAGAGAGAGGGTCTCTACAAACTACATTTATATATATATGAATGTATGACGAGAGAGAGAGAGAGAGAGAGAGAGAGAGACTCTTTACAAACTATATTTTTAAATATATAAATGTATATGAGAGAGAGAGAGAGAGAGAGAGAGAGAGAGAGAGAGAGAGAGAGAGAGAGAGAGAGAGAGAGATTTCAGAATTACAGTAACAGGATAAATATAGAAGTGTATCATCAACAACAAACCCAACAAAAAAACAAAAACAAAAGCGCAGGAATTTACACCGTGTCTCCAGGGTCATAAATATTCGAGTAGCACCGATTCGGACTAAACGCAAAACAAATCACTATCACGTGCGTCACAGGAAGTAGCCGATTCGAGCGAGAAAAGCAATTCGTCCAAACACGCAGCCAGTACATATGCACTCAACGAGAGCACATATATACATACTATAACCCAGGATTTAAGATATAAACAGTGTCTACACCAGTGGTTTCCAACGTGGGGGTGTTGTACTACGTCCCGACAGGGGGGAAGGGTAATTTGATTGGGGGAGGGGAATTCGAGAATGTTTAAAAACTATACTCTTGTTTTTTTCCATCTGTCCATCCGCCTGTGTTTTTCGCATGGTAACACTGCATCCCGGGCTTTAAATAGTTACGCTATGTGTAAGTTTAAGGTATATGAAAGAATATCTGGGTGTTTATTTGACTCTGAAAAGTGTTTTAATAATTACTGTATACGAATTACACAGATAATATTCGAAATAGGATGTTATTTAAAGCCCGGGACGCAGTGTTACCATGCCCAAACACCACAGGCGGATGGACAGATGGAGAAAAAAACAGAATATAGTTAATGAACTCTTATAGGCTTCCTCCATGTGAATATATTAGAATGATTACATGTCAGCACAGGATTTTAGATTTTTTTTAAAAAACGTGCTCGAAACAGCTGATCAAGATCTGATATTTGCTATTATTATCATTATAATCTTTTTCATATCAGGTTTCCTAAGGACATATAAAGATTTCGGTAGTCTTAGGAAATAAACCTAAGACAACTGAAATCTTTAGAGTATGTCCTTGGGAAAGCTGAAGACGAACCCTATTCGTATGCAAGAGGCCAACCACAATAGCCAATGGAATGAAATTCATGCTTTTCCACAGAATATGGTGCTCATTAGGAAGTCTAAGTTCGCGACATTACAATAATATAATAATCCTTGCCATGGCCCATTCCTTAGTTTCCACTGCCCCCGTAGGTCCACTTTATATATTTCTCGAAAAAGAATGAAGATCTCATTTGGCAAATTGGCAACAAAGGCATCACTGCGAAGTCTCATTGTATTTCCCTGCCGACCTCAATGGTAAATGAATGCCTGATAATAAGTCGCTATTCCCTATGCAATGTGTGTGGCCGAAATTTCATGTATGTAAGATATACATATGTAAGTATGTATGTTTGTTATGTATGTAAGTATATAAATTGATGAGCCAAAACTCTAGCATCGATTTGGCCTTTGTTTCACTAAATGTTCCTGGAGAGAGAGAGAGAGGAGAGAGAGAGAGAGAGAGAGAGAGAGAGAGAGAGAGAGAGAGAGAGGGGGTAAGTAAGGATTAGGGGGGGGAGGGGAGTGAGTGAGTGTGTCAAAGCGTGCTGTCATTGGCCACAAGACACCAGCAATGCAGGAAAAACTCGTTCCATGATCTTGTAACCTCAAGAGCAGCACAAGTTCCAAAGACCCATCTTGGGTCAAATAGGATTAGCCTCATCTACCACCTACTTGCTGCTTCTCGCCTTCTAAAAATACTCGCACACACTAGAGGGTAGGGTGGGGTGGGGTGGGGTTAGGCTTAGGTCGTCGTCGGTGTGGGATTAACTTTGGTTTTCAACTGGATTGGAACGCAACCTCACTGGAATGGAGACAAACTATTTACAAATAAACAGAAGCTTTCAACCAACAAACTTACTTTTAATCAAAGCAAATTTAAGGCAACTAACAAATCAAACTTTTCAACAACCAACTCGTTTCGCGTCGTTTTTTTTTTTTTTTAACTTCAACAACCTATTGCAGTGAACTGATCGAAAGTCACCCAACCAATAATAATAATGAACGTTGCAACCTGCATGAAAATAGCCGAGCTCTTAATGCAATCACATAAGGCAATGAACCTTTAAAAATGCATCTCGTATAAGAGTGGGATGACGCCTCTTAATCTCTATCAGAAAAAAAAGAAAAAAGAAAAAAAGTGGGTGGGAGTGGGATATCTCCTCTAATCTCTATCTCAAAAAAAAAAAAAAAAAAAAAAAAAATCGGGAAGAAGAGAGGCAGTCAAAATCTTGAACGAAGCAATGAAAGTTTCCTCTTAAATATTCAAGTTTATAAAACAAAGAGCAAAACACAGGCGCCTGGAATAAAGAAGGACGAAATGGATGGCTATAGTAAGCAACTGCTTATAATGGCAATTATAATAACCTATTAAAGTTCACTGCACACGGAGATATTAATTGTCTTATGCTTTCACTCGCTCAAAGGAGAGCAATTTGATGCATATTTTGAAGTTAAAAAATCAATAAAAAAACAATCTCACCGGTTTTAGCTCAGCTTCATTGACTTTAAGAGAGATTGATTTCTCAAATGCATACGGTAAAATACAAATGGAACACCATATCAGATAACGTACACTCAAATTCGACCTATCCTCGGTTCCAGCAGCCCAAAGCAAAGATGACCTAAGACGTGACACTTGACCTGAGGCGACGGCAATGACTATTGCCCGACTTTCAAAACAATGTTTGGGCAGGGCCACCTCAAAAATGACCTTCGATCAAACCAGGGCAATACCCCTGTGCCCCAAAACCCCAAAACAAGTCCTCCTCAAAGAGACGACAACTAGTATGCTCGACAGGGTCAAATCATCGGTTACAAATTATGTAATCTGTATAATTCACCATGTTAATATAATGTAAAATCATTGTTGTAATATGTTAATATTAATATTAAGGCCATTGTAAGAAAACTGTATACCTTTACCCAAAGAAAATTGTGGATAAACCACACTTGACATTACTCTTACTAATACTTAAATTTCTAAACTAATTCCCTACCATGGTTAGCTAGCTAACTGCCCTCACTCTTCTTTCACCCATCTTACCTATCAGCTAAAATAAATAAATAAATAGAAAAATGAAAACCTAGGCTAGAGACCGCTCTCGTAAGCAAAGCCAATTTGTGTTTCATTAGCTGAAGCCACAACTTGGTTAGAAACGTACAGTTATGAGGCGTCAAACCCCCAATCATAAAAACACTAAAATCTTACCAAGAAAAAAACAGTTTCTTCGACAAAAATATTCCGAAATAAAATCAGATTAGAATGGATGAAGAAGGGGGGGGGGGGGGGTAAGTAAGAAAGAAGAGAGATAAGAGGGAAGGAAAAGGAAGAGAGGAGAGGGGGTTGGGGGGTGATATCCGTGTGGTAGAAGAGGAGGATGGAAGAGGCGAGAAGGGGCGTGGGAAGAGACGTGATAAGAGGAGACAGAGAGGGAGGAGGAGGAGGAGGGGGGAGGAACAATGTCAACAGCAGAATACGTCAATATCCCGATTTTCTTTTCCTTTCCGACATGACAATAGAAGAGGCAAAAAATTTCAATAACCAAAAAAAAAAAATCTAAATAAAATCTTGGACCATGGAACTCCACCCCCAAGAGAGAGAGAGAGAGAGAGAGAGAGAGAGAGAGAGAGAGAGAGAGAGGTTCGAGAGAGACGCGAGAGAGAGAGAGAGAGAGAGAGAGTGTCTTAATCTTTAACACAAGATGCGATCAATAGACTGTGTCCTCAACCTATGCGGGTAATTTTATTCTTTTCATTACACACAGATGAGGTGGTGACGTTATCTTGTTTGACAGCTCATTGTAACCAGGATTAATCCTGATTTTAACTGCCTCGTCAGATTAGGTGTAAATTAGGACTAGGTTTGAATAAACTTCGTTAAAAAATTTAATTGATTCTTCAGCTGAGACGAATAAACAGCTGCCAAACTGAGCATCGTCCAAATTCCATCAACTGGTGTCACAACGGATATTTATTGACAGCGGAATGAATATCACTCACTAGCAACAAATGAAAAGGCATGGGAATCAAGAACACCTCTTTAAACCACCTTAATAAAGTTACACAAGTTTTCCATGTCCATAAAATTAATAATAAGTTAACCCTGCAATGTACTGAACACAAAGAAAACGTTGAATAATAATAATAATAAAAAAAAAAGAGATTTTCTCGTGCAAAATTTCATCTTCAGTACGGTACACAAAACAAAATATTCAAAACAAAAAACCAAATATTTAAAACCAATCGAAAACCATACAACTAAAAGCGTCGTTAAAGATACCATTCACCTTTGTAGGTTATATATGCCATTTTACAGACTGTGAAAGAGTAAAACTAAGTATGTTATAAATACTACAAATAAATACTAAAACTATTTTCTCTCATTATTCAAAACGTAAACCGTCGGATAATCTTGTCTCAAAATGCGCAGTATTTTATTTCGTTTTTAGATTGGGATACAGAATATGGAATTTTTGCCCATGACCCAACGCTGGGACCTATGAGGCCATTCGGAACTGAAAGGAAAATTGAGAGTAGAAAGGTTTGAAAGGTGTAACAGGAGGAAAACCTCAAAGCAGTTGCACTACGAAACAGCTGTTAGCAGAGGGTGGAAATAAGATGAAATAAAGTGAATAAGAGGGTAGGTACAGTAAAAGGAATGAAAGGGGGTTGCAGATAAGAGGCCGAAGGTGCACTGACGCAACTAAAACGCCCTTTCCCTCCCAAAAAAAACACCGGGGTATATTTAGATTGGATAAACATTTTGTTATTGAACACATTGACGACTTCCATGCCCGTTTGTTTGTTTGTTTATTTATTTTCTTTGTGGTGTTTTCACGTTGCATAGAACCAGTGGTTATTCAGCAACGGGACCAACGGCTTTAAGTGACTTCCGAACCACGTCGAGAGTGATGAACTTCTATCACAAGAAATACACATATCTCAACCCCTCAATGGAATGTCCGAGAATCGAACTAGCGGCCACCGAGGTCGCAGGCCAATACCATACCGACCACGCCACTGAGACGCTGGAAACAAATTTGTTTATACCTTTCTCAAACGAACTCTTAGTGAAGAAATGAACGTAACATGCCAAGGAGGATTAGGTGATCCAACAGATTCTAAGTAAAACTCATAAACCAATAATCAGCTTTTTTGAGTTTAGTTAATTTTCTCAAATCAATCAGAGCAACGGAAGATTTGAAAATCCTCTGCTTCAAACCCTCAAGATTGCGAATTGTTCCTTGGTCATTATATATTATCATTTCGTCAAAATCCGCTCACAACAGTTTCCGCTTGAATCCGCTGGAGTGACGAATCAAGCTGGAATCTGGTCTTCGAACGAATCAAGCTGGAATCTGCTCTTCGAAACGAATCAAGCTGGAATCTGGTCTTCGAACAAATCAAGCGGAATCTGGTCTTCGAACAAATCAAGCTGGAACTGGTCTTCGAACAAATCAAGCTGGAATCTGGTCTTCGAACAAATCAAGCTGGAATCTGCTCTTCGAACAAATCAAGCTGGAATACTGGTCTTCGAACAAATCAAGCTGGAATCTGGTCTTCGAACAAATCAAGCTGGAATCTGGTCTTCGAACGAATCAAGCTGGAATCTGCTCTCGGAGCAATACGGATATTGGAGGATATAAATCACTGCAATGGCAAAGGGGAAAAGGTTTACTGAAAGGAAAACAGCATCACAACGGCACAGCAAGTCCGGATGATGAGGGACTGCTGATTATCAATAAAGTTCCTGCCTTACGTAGAAACTGCAGAAGCTTGAAATAACGTTCCTGCCTTATATAGAAACTGCAGAAGTTCAAATAACGTTCCTGCCTTATGTAGAAACTGCAGAAACTTGCACAGACTTAAAAAGTTTCTTGAAAGTGGCAATATTTCATCATGGGGTCTGGAAGCCATCTAGTTCAGTCCAATAACTGAGTCTTAAAGTAACCACTCTTTATTTATAACGTCAGTCGTTACGACAAAATAATCGCAAAACCAGAGGTCTCCTACGGACGGGAAAATACGTACAAAACTCCACATTTCAAGGATGCATCAGCTGGTTCGACCCGAGTGCTCACGTCTTCACTAGCCAAACGTGAAGAAGCTAAATCAGATGGGATACAAAACAATATAAACAAAGATGTCCAAGAGACAAGAAAAACAACAGCAGAAGAGGCTGCAGCAACAGCAGCAGTAGACAGAGAAGGCCAACTCGCAGAGGACTCTCCACCACAAGAAGCCAGATTGGTGCTTTAGCAGCTTACGAGCAGCGAGAGAGGTCACCGTCGACCCTGGCGAGGGCTCTCCTCCTTGCTTAGCCATATATTACCCTCCTTCCACCACCCCCCAAACCCCCGGCCCCAGATCCACCACCTCGACTCCCGCCGCCGCCGCCGCCGCTTCGAGGCCTCGATAGCGAGGTAGAAAGAAAGCCATTGCTTATAACCTATACCGAGCGCCTTGCCACAGGCGTGCGCGCGTGCGCGGCGGCACTTGAAGGCTTTCTCTCTCTCTCTCTCTCTCTCTCTCTCTCTCTCTCTCTCTCTCTCTAACCGACCCAAAAATCACCCCTCGTGTATTTCTTCACTCCTCCGCGCCTCTCCTCTCTCATTCCCCCTTCCAAACTCCCTCCCAATAAACCATTTTTGCGCCTGCCCCTTCTTCTGTTGAACTGACTTGAATAGACATTGTGTCCATAAAGCCCCAGTACCATTCTGAGCAATAAATACTTGTAATGGCACTGAAACTTTATGGACAACCTGTAGAATTTGCCAGGCATCGCTGAGGTGCTGGAACAGCAAAATGAAGGAACAGATGGAGAATATGTAAGGAAGTACAGTAAAAGGTATGAAAGGGGGCTGTAGCTAGGGGGCCGAAGGCACGCTGCAAAGAATCTTGAGTAAATCCATGCGGCGCACTGACGACACTGCCCCCCCCCCCCCCCCCCTTCGGAGCTTCTCGTGTGAACTAGCCCCCTATGAGGAATAAAACTGAATTACCGTATCTTCGTGCCTAGGAAGATTATCAGTACTATCACCCCTTACTAAAAAAAATAAATAAATAATAAAAGAGATAAAAACACGTCTCGTCGTAACACTGGTCCACATCTCAACGCAGACACAAAACACAAGACTAGAAAAGAGGGCTGAGACCTCAAGTCACCAACCCTCGGAACTTCCGAAAATAGGACCACCTTCATCTTGCACACTTATCCGGGGATCGGTTATTAAGTAAGTCTGGCCAAAGGCTGGTTTGACGGTAAGCCTTTCAGAACGTGGGAGTTAATTAACCGTGGTGCCGTTCTTCTAAAAAACGTGATATCGACGGTGGTCAGTCTAAACATGGACATCATATGTATTGTTCTCATATACACAAAACACACGGAGGCACACTGAGGTTACCACACACACACACACACCTACACAGATACACACACATACAGACAACGCACATATATAGCACAGGTAACACATATATACAGTAAAAGCGGCTTTAAACTACTACTACCTAGTCCAAAAGCCAGATCTACGCTGTGTATATTTCTTACAGCTTGTGTGTTTTAGTTATCTATATAGTGGTGTTCACTTTTGTTGGAGTCAAATGTTAACCGTAGTAATTAACAATTGCATTTTCACGTATTTGAGACTTTTAAGTAAACTGTTTATATATATAAATATATATATATATATATATATATATATATATATATATATATATATATATATATATATATGTGTGTGTGTGTGTGTGTGTTTAGGAGCAAGTGCGCTTACATGAATTTTGACCTGAAATTTTTGAGAAAAAAAGTATATATATATATATATATATAGTATATATATATATATATATATATATATATATATATATATATATATATATATATATATATATATATATATATATATATACACACACACACAATGTATGTGTGCTTGGTAGCACGCGCGCTTACATAAATTTCGAGCTGAAATAAAAAAAAAATAAATAAATAAATAAATAAAAAAAGGGAGATTTATGCCGTGGTTTTCTCAATGCCCAAATATGCAACGGCTCCATCTCGTAGGGTACTAACGCCCCCAGCAATATGCAAAAAAAAAAAAAAAAAAAGATAATTAAACAAACATCTCAAAAATTAGGAAGTGTGTGACGCCCCTGGCCGCCAAGATAAACAAACACCCGAGGGGGGCCCAGGTGCCGAAAATACTATGCCCGACCTAATAACCATCCCGAAATAACCGTGACAATCTCGAACAACAATCGCAAAGTATGTTGGTTGTCAGGAATTATAAGAAACAACAATATCGTAGACCTTTCCCCAACAATTACGATCATACAACCACCAGCAATGTCAACATCATCACAATCATCATTCAAAAATACTTGTAGTAGTAGTAGTAGTAATGTCACCATCATGACAATCATCATTCAAAAATACTTATACAGTAGTATAAGACTCAAGATGGAGAGACAAAGACAAAGCCAACGTTATAAATATATATATATATATATATATTATATATACCTGTACAAATACGTAACTGGATTTGTTTCTCATTATTATTATTATTATTATTTTCTTCGTAGCCACCATTGTGCGGAGGCAAACCTAACTATAGTGATTTAAAAATAAATAAATAAAGGTAATCGTCGCTCTCATTGTAACCTGCAGATTAAAAGATAAATACCCCAAATAAATAATAAAAGAAAGGCTCTACTTAAAGAAAAAAAAAACTAGCTTTGTCTTCTCCCCTTAGAAGAGATGGCTCAAAGTTTTACACTTAAAAAAAAAACTAAGTTTTGTATTATCCCCTTTAAAAGAAATGGCTCCAAGTTTTACACCAAAATAAAAATAATTTTCTTTTATCCCCTTAAAAAAAATTGCTCCAAGTTTTACACTAAAATAAAAACTAGTTTTGTTTGATCCCTTTAAAATCAATGGCTCCAAGTTTTACAGTTTACAAGAAATCTAGTTTTGTCTTCTCCCCTAAAAACAGAAATGGCTCTAGATTTTACACTAAAAAAACTAGCTTTGCTTTCTCCCCTTAAAAAAAAGTGGCTCCAGGTCTTACCCTTATAAAATCTAGTTTTGTGTCTTCTCCCCTTGAAAGACATGACCTTAACCTATCACAATCGACCCCCTAACCAAGTCATCAAGCAAGGTCCAAGTTGCATTCTTATCACCTTAAAATCATAATGGAGCAGAAAAAAAAAAATCAACAAAACAGTGACTTAGGTAAATGATCAATGCCATGGCAGATAAAGGTTAAGAGCATTCCAACAAGTTATCAGCTTTATCGAGGTTTATCATCTTTTATCAACCGGATCCCCAATTACAGATAAATACTAAAAGGTTACAGAATATGTTTACGAGGTGCGTGTTCCATGACGTAAATATATTGTGTCTTTCCTTGTCAGTTGGGGACAAGAGGCAACTTTACCCCCAAAATATATGAGAGAGAGAGAGAGAGAGAGAGAGAGAGAGAGAGAGGAGAGAGAGAGAGAGAGAATATGAAGCAGCTTTACCACCAAAATATATGTGAGAGAGAGAGAGAGAGAGAGAGAGAGAGAGAGAGAGAGAGAGAGAGGACAAGCAGCAACTTTACAACCAAAATAGTACGCGGTGCACTGTCGGCACTTGTCCCACTACGGGGACGGGTCGCTACTATAAAGTTCAAAAGCCGAGCATTCACTAATGCGCCACGAAATCTTGAAAACGCCAAACGCACAAAAAGCCCCACCACAATCTCTCTCGTACCACCAACTTCATCCTGTGATTGACGGAGACTTCTTCCAACGTCTATCACGTCCCATTGTATCACAGCGAATTTCAGCGGGGCGGAGTTGACTTTCAGACTCGTTTTCGATGCTGTCATATTATTCTACTACATCCTGAGTGTTGCAATTCAATTTAAGTCTCTTTGCATGTCTACCATGCTTGTTTGTTTGTATGGTGTGTTTACGTTGCATGGAACCACCACCAGTGGTTATTCAGCAACGGGACCAACGGCTTGACGTGACTTCCGAACCACCTCGAGAGTGAAGAACTTCTATCATCATATATACACATCTCTGACCACTCAGTGGAACGTCCGAGAATCGAACTCGCGGTCACCGAGGTGGCAGGCCAACACCATACCGACCACGCCACTGAGGCGCCCGTCTCTACCATGCTGTTTAAACTACCCATGCGTGTATCATGGTACACTACCTACACCTCCTGTGTACGCCATAATATCTAGGCTTCATTGGTCGACCGCAAACACTACATTTTGTGATGTGAGTGTCTTGTGTTTTTTTTTCAATCATTCTACATATTTCAACTTGATATTCATGACACATCATGGCAGCCTTCTCCAAACATCCCCCCCTGCCCCCATCCCCAATCCCTTACCCTAAATCCACCCCTGATTGTGTATTCACATTAAAATATGGAGTCTTCCCCCCCCCCTCACATTCACTTTCACATTCAGAATAGTCAGTTACCAGTGAACACACACACAAACACATACATACACATACATACACAAACACACACACACACACATACAGGCAATACCCACAGAAGAGTAAGAAATCTTAAACATGTTCAAATCTACACCAAATGCTTAAATGAAACTTATCTTCTATAGCTAGATCTTAACGCCAGATCTCATGGAAAACGGTTCATGGAATTTTATGGAAGGAAAAAGTACAAGATATCAAGAGAGTTTTCGCTACAGAGCCATATCATCAGATGTGGGAAAACTATCGATTTTACGCTTTCGACATCTTGTGACACGATAGTTCGTCCTTCGGCGAATCTCAGCAGTGAGTGTTACGGTTTCACAAGACAAAAATGACCGTCTCGCCACAAAAGTGACCATTCAAACAATTTCGTTATAATTCGCTCGCCTGAAACTTCCCATTTCCTTAATCGTCCTCTAGTACAAAATTTTCAATCTGTAACGAGGTGCTTCCACAACCACAAATCACACGCTGAACCGCGAATGGCCTCAAATACGGAGAGAGAGAGAGAGAGAGAGAGAGAGAGAGAGAGAGAGAGAGAATCAGGCCGCCATCGTTACATGAACCAATATGGTTATTCAGCAACGGGACCAACGGCTTTAACGTGATTTCCGAACCACGTCGAGAGTGATGAACTTCTATCACCAGAAATACACATCTCTCACCCCTCAGTGGAATGCCTGAGAATCGAACCCATGGCCACAGAGGTGGCAGGCCAACACCGTACCGACCACGCCATTAAGGCGCTGGCCGCCATCCGTGAGATGTGTAATCTTCGTTCCCTGCCAATATTTGATACTGAGCAACAAGTGTGTGTGTGTTCCTGCAAACGGTCCTATAATGCGTATTATACGTCCATGTCCTCTTGCGACATGTAAAGGCAATTCAAGATTTCTTTGTTGAGAGAGAGAGAGAGAGAGAGAGAGAGAGAGAGGGTTCCTCCTCTCGCTTCTCGTGCATGCATATTGCATGCAAGACCATGCATTACGTCTCCTCTTGATCCTCCCCCGTATTACAGCGACATGAATCGAGAGGGGTGGAAGTCCAGTGACCCTAGATACACAGTATATCATTTCCGACAAGCGAGATATAAAGCAGTTCCCGTCAATAACACCCGAATAGACGGGCGGAGCAGCCAAGGCAAGGGTACGCGGGTACCAAAGTACAAGTGTAGATGGGTATCGACCTCTTGTCGAGACGACATGTGTACAGTGGCGCCCCCCACCCCCCAGGGGGTATTGAGAAGCCGACGCTCCACCTCTCAAGAATGAGAGGGTATAGGAGCCCGTTGTCAAACAGGACACGCATGCTTGCTTAGGTACCCTCGAGTGACGTGTGGGCTGGGTACCGATTCCGGGCTGGGTACCGATTCCCGGAAGTATAATCCCGAACTAGAACCGAGTATCGATACCTTCCCTGGAAAAAAGCGGGAGGCCATTATCTTAAAAACTAACCATAGAATCTTCTTGAAGGTCTCACCATTTTCCCACACCTACATTAAATGATTACTACCATTTCAAACTAACCTATAACCTAGAGGCATGGGGGAAAAAAGACAGGGCTGGTGCAATACTATATATATGGGCAGGAAGTAGGTCACACTTCCGGGGCCAAAATCCTGACCCAAATTAGGTTCAACGCCGAGGGGGGTTCATGGCTAATGGTCAACCTGCGACGCGTACAGGTTCCACGAGGGTCGATAATAAGTTCCCCATCATTCCATTCCTCACGACAATTCCACACGCCTCAGTCGTGACTGTTTCCGGATCGCATTAGGAACCACCGAATTTTCGCAAGGCTTTGCGTTCGTTTGTTTGTTTGTGTGGTGTTTTCACGTTGCATGGAACCACCAGTGGTTATTCAGCGACGGGACCAACGGCTTGACGTGACTTCCGAACCACGTCGAGAGTGATGAACTTCTATCACCAGAAATACACATCTCTCACACCTCAATGGAATGTTCGAGAGACGAAATCGCGGCCACCGAGGTGGCACGCCAACCCCATACCGACTACGCCAATGAGGCGCTTTTCAAAACCAAAGTGGCACAACGCGAGAATGACAGTGCCACTCACGCTCCGCCCAAGACGGAAAACATAGGTGACTTTTCTTGGCATAATTTTAACAAGAGGGCATCTGTGGAGGTACACACACAATACACCAAAGCCGCTTCTACAAATGAAACGTTGTGATGCTTTTAACCGGTCTCTCTCTCTCTCTCTCTCTATCTGACAGAGGAGAGAGGGCATTTATTAATAATACTTTGCGAAGCATGCCAGAGCTCCGCCACCTTCGCAAGAGACCTTGAGAGTTGTATTCCTAGCTAATTCTTTTAATAATACGCGTGATGAAATCGAACATCTGATATAACTGAATATTATAGCCACCTATTGACAGGTTCCAAATCATCTTCAAACTCGGCAGGAAAATCTTCCTATGGCTTCATTACAAAGGCGAAGATAGCGTAGAATGTCAAACAATGTCACACCACCCTCCCAGAATATAGCGGGGCCACCTTGGGGATTCTCACAAGTCACCCTTAGCATCTCTGCAACCAACAGAAAACGGAGACACCCACTCACAGATTGATAGATCCATCATAAGTTTGAAAATTGGTTAGCTAGGGTTGTGACGCGAGGAGCAATGGCTGCACGCCATTACAGCAACAAGATTATCACAAATTCAAGATACAATACAAAACAGCACGTTCAGCCGTTAAAACGCAATAGGATAAGAGATGGTTGCAACCAGAAAAAGTTTTTTTGGTTCAAAAACAAATTCGAAAAAAAAAAAAATACATAAAAAGCCTGAAAAAATAGGCATTCTTTTTAAACATTTATTGACACTCTACTGCTTCCTAAACTACCAAAAAAAATGGCTAACTGTGCTCATATTATGCTTAGAGCTTGGGTAACAAAGGCAATTAACCACTAGAAAGAAAAACCAATTCGTGTAAAAAAAAATTTAAAACTAGGGAAATTAAGGAAAAAACTACTACTGATGGTACCTCAACCACCTCCCACTAGAGGTTATGATTAGAATTGCAATATTTCACATCTGAACACTGAAAGTTTCAATGATCAAACAAGTCTGACTGTCATTTTTCAATCTTGCCCTGAAAGCATGAGGTAGGTACTGGAATCAGTTATACTTCAAGTTTCAATGCATTTGAACGGGAAGGCATGTCTGAAAACTGTATGATTGGCGACAGTTCCTTAAAAGTATAAGTATGAAACAGTATGATACATGACACGGCAATAGTGTTCAGTATCAAAACATGTTCAACCATTCCTCTAATTCCTCTAATCGTAAGTGTATAGTTTCATAAGTCTATAGTGACTATAAGGAAGGTCTTAAAAAATTTAGTCATTGGATGCAAGGAAAAGAATGAAAAAAATGGTTTTCCTAAAGAAAAAAAATGAAAATTCTTTTTTCACAACCCTACCCCTGCTTCAGACCTATCAATCAGCTAAGACAATAAATACACACACACACACACACACACACACACACACACAATGTCAGAACTTAAACCTCATGAACGCGCACGTACCCGTGAGCCAAATAAAGCTGAGAGAGAGAGAGAGAGAGAGAGAGAGAGAGAGAGTTGGGGTGGGGGGGGGACAGTCCAAGGGGGAGGAGGGCCACGGATCGAGATCACCTAAATCACACACATCAAAAGGCCATTTTCACCCATTACTCAACTTGGGGACAAGGAGGGCACTCAGGAGTTGGAAAATAAAATATATTATGTGTCGATACGAAATGCAGTAACAAGCATGCAATCAATCAATCAACAGGACGCATTCACTAAATAAGAAAAACGATGACGACGCAGAGAGAGAGAGAGAAAAAAAAAATACATACGAGGGCCATGTACGATCATGATATGTGACAAATAAAAGGAGAGAGAGAGAGAGAGAGAGAGAGAGAGAGAGAGGTTAAGACCGATCACATCCTGAATCCAATGAGAGAGATCAGGACCCCTCCTCATAAATTTCCAACAAATACGAGGACCGTATTCAGGTCAGGTTAACGAAGGCAAATTGGAAGCTTAAAAAAAAAATAAATAAAAAAATAAAATAAAAGGAGTCACGAGGGAGGAGCTACAGCGGACCGGATGATTAATAAATCTCTTAACAAAATATGGGACGTGAAACTCGGGTAAATTTGTACCCAAAAAATTAAAATAAGGGAAAAGTGATACAAGCTTATGAAATCGACACTGCTAATTAGTAGATCTAACAAAAACTTACAAAAGTTACATTTGATAAAAATATTTAGCAAAATGGAAGTAAATGCAGGATATACAAAGAAAGTAGGGGGGGGGGGGGGTAACTATTTAAAACCGAACGCACGGAAACAACCCTTGAACGCTGAACAAGTGACCCAGACCATTAACAGTACAAAGAGCAGTAAACATTTTCACGAATCATTTCACTTATACAGGCTTGAGGGTCTTGCGTGAATTTAAAACTACGCCAACATGTAATTACACCCGTCACCGCTAGAAGGGAACTTCTATGCTATTCCTCTTCCAGCCTGTGCTTGCGTACGTAACTAGTAATTACCCGTCTGCCCATGTCACGGACGAGGACCCCAAAATCTCTTAAGACTCTGTACGGGATACTCAAAAGGTTGAATATTCCCTTATACAACAGCGACAATCCTCCTTCTCTTACATACCGAGAAAATGCCTATTATGAATGTCTTCTACTGTAACACAAAAGTATAACATGATTCATTATATGAAGGGAAAAGGCTCATGAAACACTATTTGAACGTTGCAGCCATAAACACTATTTGAACGTTGCAGCCATATACACTATTTGACAGTTGCAGCCATGGACACTATTTGACCGTTGCAGCCATATACACTATTTGAACGTTGCAGCCATATACACTATTTGACAGTTGCAGCCATATACACTATTTGACAGTTGCAGCCATGGACACTATTTGACAGTTGCAGCCATGGACACTATTTGACAGTTGCAGCCATGGACACTATTTGACCGTTGCAGCCATATACACTATTTGAACGTTGCAGCCATAAACACTATTTGACGGTTGCAGCCATAAACACTATTTGAACGTTGCAGCCATATACACTATTTGAACGTTGCAGCCATATACACTATTTGAACGTTGCAGCCATATACACTATTTGAACGTTGCAGCCATATACAATATTTGAATGTTGCAGCCATATACACTATTTGAACGTTGCAGCCATATACACTATTTGAACGTCGCAGCCATATTTAACCACTATTTCTGAACGTTTGCAGCCATATACACTATATGAACGTTGCAGCCATATCATATACACTATTTGAACGTTGCAGCCATACACTATTTGAACGTTGCAGCCATATACACTATTTGAACGTTGCAGCCATATACACTATTTTGAACGTTGCAGCCATATACACTATAGAACGTGCAGCCATATACACTTTTGAACGTTGCAGCCATAAACACGATTTGAACGTTGCAGCCATATACACTATTTGAACGTTGCAGCCATAAACACTATTTGAACGTTGCAGCCATATACACTATTTGAACGTTGCAGCCATATACACTATTTGAACGTTGCAGCCATATACACTATTTGAACGTTGCAGCCATAAACACTATTTGAACGTTGCAGCCATATACACTATATGAACGTTGCAGCCATATAACACTATTTGAAACAAAAAAACAAAAAACGTCGCAGCCATAAACACTATTTGAACGTCGCAGCCATATACACTATTTGAACGTCGCAGCCATATACACTATATGAACGTTGCAGCCATATACACTATATGAACGTTGCAGCCATATACACTATTTGAACGTTGCAGCCATAAACACTATTTGAACGTCGCAGCCATATACACTATTTGAACGTTGCAGCCATATACACTATATGAACGTTGCAGCCATAAACACTATTTGAACGTTGCAGCCATAAAAACAGTGTTTTGTGGGCCTTATACATTCAATGTGTACCATCTTTACACACGTTCTACATTTCTCTCGCTACCAGAGAAGAGTACTTTTGAAACTTCTATATTTATGTCTCGGATAAAGAATTACTTTTTTTTTGGGGGGGGGCACTAAAGATGACCTAGTTGTATATTCACGTCCAGATAAAGAATTATACTTAAATGTTTTATTTTCAGGGGGGAGGGGGGAGCACTAAAGAATACCTAAGTAGGTGTATATTCTTGTCCCTGATAGAGAATTATACTTAATTTTTTTGGGGGGGCCACTAAAGATGACCTAGGATAACCTAGGTGTATGTATATATACTGCTCAGGTTTTAGATCTGAAATGAGTATTGTGATCATATAGTGTGGGCTACTTGAACCTAGAACAAATTTGTAAGTCAGGCGAGAGAGCACTTGAACATTGCCCTCCAAGACTATACAACAAAATACCGCCTGGAATGAAGATCACACAAGAAGAAAGCAGATTTTTAAAAAAGGAACTGAAGACTCTCCTCTTCTGCAGGAGAGCTACGATGTTGACGAGAAAACCACTAAAAGACAATTATCATAGAATTATAAGCAGCAGCTTTGGAAAACGTTCAGGGGACGCCAGCGAGGGAACCATCCCTGTGGAAGGCTGTACATAAAACCAGACAAAGTGAACAAAGAAACAAAATTTCACCAATCACATTAATATACTATATGTAAAGTACAGACACGTGGAAGGGGTGCTAGAAAGAGAGAGGGGGGGAGGGGGGATGAAAGAACAGAACGCTAAGGCTTCTGGCTAACCCCCACCCCCATAGACTTGCATAATCTACTGGAAGAGAGGAGCAGACGGAGTAACAGGGCACGAAACAGATGGAAGAAACCCTACAGATTTCTCCAACAAACTTAGTATTCGGGGTCAGAAAAAGCTCCCCCCCCCCCCCCCCCCCCCCGCCCTTAGCACCCTTTCCAACCCCAACCCCAAACCCCGAGCCTCAACCCACAATACTATAACGAAGTAGTCAATAAGACGACCTGGAGTTACATCAGGAGAGAGGGGCAGAACTCCTTACAATATTCTTCAGCTATTTTGAAGTTACGTCAGAGAGAGAGAGAGAGAGAGAGAGAGAGAGACAAACGGTAATGACATTACATAATTTTCAGCTTGCTTTCTTACTTTACCTTTCCAATAACACAATTCATTACACATATATACACACTTGTGCACACAAGGTTGTCATACCCATAAGCTTTCCAACGAAAGGTCAGGAGGCTCTGTACCTATATATATATCACTACTTTTCACTAGCAATCAATTCCTGACGTTCATCCATCCAGCGACTTGAAAATCAAAACACAAGCCAATCAACTGTTTAAAATAAACAACCTTCGTGGCGTTCTTAATACTTGGACTACCTCCTCTTGTATCTGTTGTGTAAAAAATATACGACAACCTTCTCCCTACTTCTGTCTTAAGAGTCCCTGGATTTCAGTGGTTGTGTCTTCGAGCACAATGTAAAACATGGAAAAAAAAAATTTCTACAGTTTTCGTATTGTAAATAGGATAAACAAGACTATTTCTGGGCCAGTAGGGATAACACCCCCTCACAAATGTTAATTTACCGTAAACACCACAACTTTTAAAACTTGGTCCAAAGATATGGAAATTACAGTTATTCCTGATCTTTCTCTTGGTATACAAGACTCTTGACTGGAAACCATGGTTATATATATTCTCAGACGGTTGTGAACTTGTGAGGGAAAGGCAAGAAGACAACACTTAAAAGGAGGAAAATAAAAGTTGAACAAAATATAATTGTTAGTAAATCCTTTATTCATTTACTTCACTCAATACAGTAGCGCTTAGCTACAATCGTTCCCCGAAACTATATGACAGTCGATATGCCGGTAACTAAATTACATATCAGTCGATATACCGATAACTAACGTATAATATATATATATATATATATATATATATAATATATATATATATATATATATATATATATACCGGTAAATATATTACATATTAGTCGATATACCGGTAACTAACGATATATATACCGGCAAATATATTACATATTAGTCGAATACGGTAACTATCGATATTATATAATATACGTAACAAATTAATATGAGTCGATAATATAACGGTAATAAACGATATATATACCGGCAAATATATTACATATTAGTCGATATACCGGTAACTATCGATATATATATATATACCGTTAACTAAATTACATATGAGTCGATATACCGGTAACTAACGATATATATACCGGTAACTAAAATACATATCTGCAGTATACCGGTAACTAACTATATATATACCGGTAACTATATTACATATCAGTCGATATACCGGTAACTAGCGATATATAGTATATATATATATATATATATAATATATATATATATATATATATATATATATATATAATACCGGTAACTATATACATATCAGTCGATATACCGGTAACTAACGATATATCGGTAACTAAATTAACATAATCAGTCGATATACCGGTTACTAAATCATACATTAGTCCGTCCATATACCGGTAACCAAAATTATATATCAGTCGATAAATACCGGTATCTAAATGATTTGATTACAATTCTCTAACGAAAAGCAACAATTGCCAGATCGTAAACAAACTATCAGATTCATATAAATCCCCCCCAAATAATTTATGTATTTTTTACTTCCTCTAGGAAGTGTCACTCAAAGCCATCCATTTTCTTTGACAAACTTCACACCCATCGGTATTTTTGCGTAAAACCAGCGAAAAGACAAGAGTTGAAATTCGTAATTAGTATACCTACTTATTCACGACGCCTGCAACAGACTTCACAAATATACACTGGGCTGTTAAGGTCAACCTGAATTACAGGTACGAATCTAAAGTAATTGTTGTTCTTGCACGTCATGAAACTATTAAATAAAAAAAATGACAGATTACTGAGGAATAACTACTGCAATTGCGACTACCATCTAACCCCACTAATAGGCTAACCTCTAAAAGCCGAGAGAGAGAGAGAGAGAGAGAGAGAGAGAGAGAGAGAGAGAGAGAGAGAGAGAGAGAGAGAGAGAGAGAGAGAGAGAGAGAGAGAGAGAGAAATTCTGAAAATTACACCATTCTGTCTGAAAGTTAAAAAAAATACCATATCAAGCACTTTCAATTTTAATCTAGCTGAAAGTAAAAAAAAAATAGGAAAAATTTACCAGATCAAGTACTTTCAATTTTAATCTTTCTATCAGTTCTGTATTAAATTCCTTAAAGATTCGCCTCATTAACACAACATAAGACTCAGTTATATGCGATGACTCCCACAGGCATACCCACCAGAGCCCCACCGAGTTTCAACTAATTTGAGAGAATTCGAAAGCCTCCTTTTCAAATACTATCCATGGGACACTTTTTCCAAATACATCACGAACATGGCCCGTAACGTCGATAACGTCAAAGTCTAAAGAAAGAAGTCGCCGCCTTCTCCCCCTCTCACTCGTCCCCAGCCAGGCCGTAATGGGTTTGTAACTGCATCATCAATATTTTCCTTTTGAACGCCTGACGAAGACAACAGAACGCCAAGCTAGTAAGAGCAGTCTTCAAATTCCTCCAACAGAAACTCAAGCTTATACACGAACAAACAAATGTGTTACAAGATTGAGAGAAGTCGCCGACAGTCGACAAATTATCAATTCAAGGATTCCTACTGTTTGTGGCGATTCAAAATTAAAATATAAATCACACGGTGATCAAAAAGGGGTGAGTGTCACTGCAAGATTATATCACTGCTCACGACAACAGCAAACGTTCACCCGTTTACTAAGAAACTACACAACTCGAGGTGGCAAAATAACATATGAAAATAAGTTTAACTATCATCCAGCTATTAAAAAGAATTCTCTCTCTCTCTCTCTCTCTCTCTCTCTCTCTCTCTCTCTCTCTCTCTCCTCTCTCTCTCTCTCTCTCTCTCTCTCTCTCTCTCGTCAGGCACGCAAACACTAAGGTCGGTTCAAATACTCCAACACAGCAGTCATGCCTTGACCTCAATCATGGCTAACACCAATATTTGGGTAATCCTGTCTCTCTTACAACTCCCAACTGCGACATAACAGAGAGAGAGAGAGAGAGAGAGAGAGAGAGAGAGAGAGAGAGAGAGAGAGAGAGAGAGAGAGAGAGAACCTTTAAAGACGAAAACAGGGGCTTGGAACCCGAGGAAGGAATAAGGAATATCCCTAACAAATACATATATACGTACAATGAGGCTGAAGTGGTATGACGATAGATTAAGCCAGCCTTACGCAGGCACGGGCTCTTGCTCTTCAGCAGCCTCATATAAATAGACCGTATTTAAAACAGGAAAGAAAGTCGTCAACCTTCCATCTTGGCTTTTACCACCTGGACTAACTACGGCAAAAAACAAACTAGGAGTCATCGACGAGAACAACTGCATTTTCTATTGGATTGAATTCACTAAGCACTGGGACCTATGAGGTCATTCAGCAGCGCTGAAATGCTCTTGTGAAAAGAAGTAATATGTAGCTTCGCGAATGACTCGTCCACGCAAATTTATGCGCGCGCGTGTGATCACCCATATAAATAAGGAGACATCCCATTATCACAGGAGTTTCAATACAGAACATCTTCGAGGCGCCCGTACTGTAATTGCATTCAGGGAAGGAAGGGGCCAGAGAGAGAGAGAGAGAGAGAGAGAGAGAGAGAGAGAGAGAGAGAGAGAGAGAGAGAGAGATCAAAGGCTTTCGCTTCCATTAAGGCTTCCCACTTCACTTACACCAATATCACACATAAGGGGTTCTTGGCTCAAGGGATGGGCTGCATTCAAGTGAGAGAGAGAGAGAGAGAGAGAGAGAGAGAGAGAGAGAGAGAGAGAGAGAGAGAGAGAGAGAGAGAGTTTTGAATAGGCTTCTTCAAGACTAAATGCCTGAAAGCACATTGACCCAACAGGACATGAAAAAAAACCATAATCATTGTAATGAGGCTACCAGATAAATGTAAACAGCCACAATTCTGATGTTATAACCTAAGCAAGCTCTCAACACTTCTTGTGAAGAGGTACTACAACACAATATATACTTAGCTAACACCCATAACCACCCCATAACGGACCTAGTTGGCTCTTTTTTTTATCGGCACGTCTGAGAGAGAGAGAGAGAGAGAGAGAGAGAGAGAGAGAGAGAGAGAGAGAGAGAGAGAGAGAGAGAGAGAGAGAGAGAGAGAGAGAGCAATGCCTTCAAGAAAACAAAACAAAAAACCAGCACACGAAGAAAACAAGAAAAATATATTTTTGAGGCTGGGAAAAAAAAAAAAAAAAAAAAAAATGTGAAAACTCGCACTGGCAGAGGGGAAAATGTGTCGGTGACCTAGTATCGAGACAATCTGACCTGAGAAGACCCACGGTGCCAGGAGGCTTTGTGTGAAATGCCATTTAAGGACTGGCGAACGGGCCAGGCCACACACCGTTGGTTCTCTGCTTCCAATAACTAGAAAAGAATGTAAACCAAAATCCCCGAAGTGAAAGGATACTCAGAATAAATCGGCGTTTAATACCTAGCAACGTCTTTCCCCTCGAGCAAGTCATCAGCTGCCACTTAAATGGAAATAATAAATGTGACAGACTTTAGTTTACTCAGCTATACGACGACACTCGTCGTAATCAAAAATATATCTGACACCACACAAGCCAAAGGGGGGGGGGGGGGGGGGGGCGGTGGCGGAAAGAGAGCATGTGATCATTGGCTGAGAAAGAAAACCACTATATACATACAGGATGTTAGATAAAAGGAGGAGGAGGAGGAGGATCGGAGACCCATTATAAGTTCTGTGGCAATATTTCTTCAACATTCACAGACACTCGAGATCAATCTACCAACATCAGTGTCAAGATGCTACGAAAACCTTTGTCATAGAGAGAGAGAGAGAGAGAGAGAGAGAGAGAGAGAGAGAGAGAGAGAGAGAGAGAGAGAGAGAGAGAGAGTCTCAGTCTTCCTACACACGAGAATTCGTATAAATGCGTGTCAGTTGGGCCAACTAATACCGGTTGGAGCGAGCTCCAGGAAGCAAATATAATTATATTTAGGGAACAATTTATGATACGGCCACAAGGAGACAACACACTACTATACAAGATGACAGGAAACGAAAATCAATTAAAAAAAAAAAAATCTAAGCAGAGAGAAACAGCAGAACGGTGTTGCAGACAGACAGTGAGAATCATAATGGGAACTTTCTCCTGTGCTTAAAAGGTTTCACGCCCATTTCTAACAATATATCGATGCAACAAAAAGTGTATCTATATTACCATCATCTTCAATGGATATGCCTGCTTTTCGTAACTTTCAGTAATAATTAGAGTATATATTTTGGAACTGATGGGAGTTTTATATACATTCATTTCGGATATATTTAATCTCGAGAAAATTCGCCCATAGAAGACTTTACAGAATCCTACTTCACAATCTTTTATCAATTAACGATTGGACAACTGATGAACTAATCTGCTCCGCTATACCGATTTCACTTTGGGATGACTGTTTGGGGTTATTGGGAGGGGAGGGGAGGGGAGGGGAGGGGGAGGGGGAGGGGGAGGGGGGAGCAGTAACATGGTTGGAAATCTAGTACTTTCGTTTCCAGAAAGGATGTCTTCGTTGTCTACGAAAATGTCTGAGCTAATCAAGTTGAAAATCGTGAGAGGTGTGAGCATTTGCGTGACGTCAAGACTCAAAACAAAACCACATCAGCTGCGACATCTAAAAAAAAACACCACCATCTTCGCGTAACACGACAAACCGTCACAACAATCGCACAAACAAAAACCTCCGCCCAGAGGAGCTCCCGAAGACCGATCGTACCCTTAGAAAAGCCGAAAAAGCTAAAAGGGAGGACGACAAGTCTTAAAAACAAGTCACAAGATTTGGGTCAAGTCCATGTGGATAAGTCCCGAAGGCTCTTTCCTTCCTTGGGCAGCTTGCTTACAAATCCCCCCCTCCAACCCCTATCACCCATCTCCACCCCACCACAAACGCCTCCCGGCACCTACCCGAGGGGCCACCTACTTCTGCATCGACCACCCAACACAAACACGCGCGCCGCACATACACAAAAGCACAAACGCAAAGCAATCCTGCTTGAACTCATTTCCACGCCAGGGGCAGAAGCGGTCTTCCGAGGCACCAAATGAAGTTCATTATACCTTCCTTTTAAAGCTGTGCGTCAATGAAATCACACACATCGGTATACTAGGTAATCAAGCAAACACAGAAAGGGCGAGAGCTGCAGTCTCTAGGCACCGAACACTTGCGTGTGCGTGCGTGTTTGTGAAAATAAATCAAATAAAATTCGCCCTGGCACCTTTCACCGTCTACCTTCAACCATTAAAAACACCGACGGGTGGCTACGAATTGAATTGAGCAGGAAAAACAAAAAAAAAAAGGGTATAAAACTGAATCAATAACCAATTAAATCTTGGAGATCCATTTTGAAAGTCTAAGGTAGGAGCATCTAAAATTTCACTTACTTTATATAACAATTTTTAACAAGTCGAAAATGTCATTACAATCAAATAAGAGGGGATTTAACCTGATAATATGCGTTATGATTAAAGGTATATAAGGATGACATTGAACTTTTAATAAAACAAAATGGGTAACTAAAAGCAATGAATATATATAGTGTACATCGCGTGCTGGCCTACATCAACTACGCAAACGGGGTTATAAGGTCAAAATATTAATTTCAGTTTTGGTAACCTCAATGCACAGACTTTTAAAGACAATTTTTTTTTTAATTGTTTAAAATCAAGTTTTCGGCTTGCGCTATACCTTTAAACAATTCAACTACATATACTGTGCATTCTCGAAATAAGGATGATTGCATCTAATCTCACTTTATACTATACTCTGCATTCTTAAAGTAAATTCTGCATCCTTGAAAAAAAATGACTGCATCTAATCTCATTGTAAACTATACTCTGCATTCTCGTAAAAAAAAAAGGACGGCATCTAATTTCACTTTAAACCAAACCCTGCATTCTAAAACAAAAAAGATTGCATTCTAATCTTTAAACCCAAATCTGCATACTCGAAAAAGGACTGCATCTCATCTCTCTTTAAACCAAACTCGAAAAAAGGACTGCATTTAATTTAAAACTATATTCTGCATTCTCCAAAAAGATTGCATCTAATGTCACTTTTTTTACAAACATATATTCTTGGACAACAGAGCTCGGTCCAGCTCCTTAAAAACCAGCTGTGTGTGTATGTATGTATGTATGTATGTATATATATATATATATATATATATATATAATATATATAGTATATATATATATATATATATATATATAATATATATATATATATATATATTATATCAAAACCCAACAACTTGAACAGGACCGTCCGAGATAACCCTTCTTAGATGGGGATCAACAGAACTCGTGAGATAAGGTTAAACCTGCGATAAGAGGCCTTATCTCACACGAACGACCTCCAAATAAAAAGATAAAACCGAGTTACTAAATTATACACTAGTGCCATAAAAAGCCACAAACTTAGAGAGATTACGGGGAGAGAGAGAGAGAGAGAGAGAGAGAGAGAGAGAGAGAAAGAAGAGAGAGAGAGAGAGAATCATTAGCTCTGGTGTACTGGCTATGATCGTTCGAAAAGCGCTGAAAAACGCACCAAAATATCGTTTACGTGCACACATTTCCGTTCAAGCGACTGTAGATACTTCAGATCGTTAGTCTCCGATCTTAAATAAGAGATTCAACTTAAGAACAAATTGAAGAAATGATGGAAAATGTATTTGGTCGACAATAACCCCCTCAACGTTCTCTCCTTCACCACGCAAACATCGTGTACCTTGTGAGGAATCGTTAAGCAAACCTACCACCACGCGCGCGCACACACACACACACACACACACAGCTATTATCAACAGTGTAGCGCGCCTCCAATTAACACCGGGCGTAACTGCCAAAGATTTCCTCCTCCTCCTCCCCTTCTTTCCTGGTCTCCCCTCTCCCCCACAGCCACACCACCATTTTCAAGGGGAAAGGGGGGGGGGTGTGGTGGTGCAGCTGCCCCCCAAGCACCCCCCCCCAACCTCAGCCACTGAAAAGTATAAGAGGGTTACAAACCGGTTTTTAAAGAGATTCTTTAATGACGCGAGCTTTTCGTTCCAACGCAATGCAAAGGGGGGGGGGGGGGGGTGGGGGGGGGGGGGGGGGGTCAGACACAACAACGGATAGTGTAGTATATAATTCTGATGGTTGCGAGGGGCCATTTCTGACATCATGCCCTGCATAACTGTGACCTCACGAGCTCTCCATATTCAGAGCACGTAGTCCGCCGTACGTGAAGAATGATTTATTTGCCCGTATCAAAATATGCAATGAGTAATTGTAGGACTTTACATAAAGACACCAGGAATGCGCCAATAACTATGCAATAGACTACTGCGAACAATATGCCCCAAAACCGGAACAACTATACATGCCAGAAAAAAAAAAAAAAAACCCTATGACAACGATGACACTGTCCTCCAACACATGTTCACGAAACAGTAACTGAAGCGACATGGAATTATTAATTTTGCAAAGGGAAAAAAAAGCAGACGGTAAACATATGATTAGTAGGTAGGTTTGAGAAAGAGAAAGCGAGCGCTCCTTCAGATCGAGATGGCTCTAATCAAACGGACCCTAGCGAATACCCCTCAAGGGATCCGGAACCTACAGAACTCGTTCGTTCCCTCATGTAATATGAATGACAACACACCACCTGCTCTGCTGGGGGAGCCATGAGTCGGAATGTACGGAGAAATGTCGAGGGCAGTATCCATACGGGCGAAACTGTCCCACCTTCGCGTCCCTGATACAAGATGGGCCAAACCAAAAACACTTAGTACAGATACTGAACCTATCAAAATATGGGATCACTTAGTACTAAAGATCCTGAACGTATCAGACTATTACTACAGATCCTGAACCTATCAGAATATGAGATTACTTAGTACTAAAGATCCTGAACATAGAAAATTACTACAGATCCTGAACCTATCAGAAAATTACTACAGATCCTGAACCTATCAGAAATTTGAGATCACTTAGTACTAAAGATCCTGAACCTATAAGAATATGAGATCACTTCGTACTACATATCCTGAACCTGTCAGAATATGAGATCACTTGGTACTACAATTCCTGAACCTATCGGAATATGAGATCATTTCGTACTACATATCCTGAACCTGTCAGAATATGATATCACTTGGTACTACAATTCCTGAACTATCAGAATATGAGATCACTTAGTACTAAAGATCTTGAACCTATAAGAATATGTGGTCACTTAGTACTACAGATCCTGAACCTATCAGAATATTACTACAGATCCTGAACCTATCAGAATATTACTACAGATCCTGACCCTATCAGAATATGAGATCACTTAGTACTACAGATCCTGAACCTATCAGAATATTACTACAGATCCTGAACCTATCAGAATATGAAATCACTTAGTACTACAGATCCTCAACCCATAAGAATATATATGAGATAACAAGGAGCCACTTTAGTTTTTGATAAAAAAAAAAAAAAAATTACAAATTCTTGTGCTTATTTTGATCTCCCTCGCCAGGAAGGGAGAAACAAGAAATGTCACCCACAGACGCTTCAAAAACGAAAAGATGGTTCAGTACCAATCCGGAGATCCACAATTTAAAATGTCAAACCCTAACAGAAGTCCAAAATCCATCATTAACTAGATGAACTTTAATATCGTTACAAACCTCAAGCAGTGAAATAAAAAGCGAAATCTAGAAAATAATGCCATTAAATCAAACTAAAGCAGATTTAGTGAAAATCTATCCCCAAGAATGCCAAAAAAAGGAAAAAAATTCATGGCATAAATATTTATATGAAACGTTTAGAATTAAACACACGATAGCACTTAGCAGTGACACGCTAAGTGCAGTTCAGCTATACGTAAACGGCAGGAAAGTAAAATACAGTATACGTACGTCAAATCATCTCCGTATTACAAATTTATACATGGTCATATAACATTGCTTGAAATTCTTACTAGAAAACCTCCTATTCTTAAAAGCTACAGTAGCACAGTACTGAGCTAATCTCGTGGAATTATTCAAAGCAAGGAACTTGGCCAAATAGTAACCGTCACATTTCATTAATGTCAAAACCTAAGGTGTCGACCTTAAGCAGAAACATAAGAGACAAAAAGATAAGCCCACTGACCTATTCAACAGTGGCAAGGGAATACTACAAACGGGTAAGAATTCCATGTTTGCTAGGCAACAAGCACCCAGTGATACAAAGAGTAAATACAGTACACTACAATAACTGGTATACCTAGACTTGAAAGTTAAATGAAAGGCTGGGTACTATAAGAAAAATTAAAGAGAAATCTTTAAGTAATTTCAAACACCTCGCTGTTATTCAACTCCATACATTATTTCCAAAAGTGTCATCATCATGTAGTGATATCAGCGTTCAATTTGGTTTTAAATAAAGTTGACCAAAAACATTCACACTACAGCTAACTTACTTGATCCAAACATCCCCAATCACTTTAAAAGCAGCTTGAGAATAGATGGAAAATATAAAGTTTCACATAATTCCATTCAACCTTTCTATGATGAAATGGCACCTGATATATATGATCAATTTGAAACTATCTTGCCAAGTTGCAACTCTGAAAAATTAAAAACTTCAAATCCAATTCTGCAAATTCATAATAATTTACTTACTAGAATAATCAATAACTGCAACATCAATCCAGGAAATTTTTAATAATTTACTTGTAAGAAAAATCAAATAACTGCAAACTCTAATCAGCAAATCTATATGCATTTACTTATAAGAAACATCATCAAATAAGTTCAAACAATTCAGCAAATTCACAATAATTTACTTATGAGAAAAATCAAATAACTGCAACCTCAATCAAATTGTATAATTTACTTATAAGAAAAATCAAATAACTGAAAACTCAATCAAATTTTATAATTTACTTATAAGAAAAATAACATCAACCTCAATTCAGCAAATTTATATGTATTTACTTAACATTATCAATAAAGCAAAATCATTAACCGTTAAGAATTATCAGGAACTTGATATGTTGTATGATGCAGCAGTTTTGGAGTTCTCACAGCAAGAGAATTCTTCCCACAATAAGCAACAATGTCTTAATACTGTATATACAACCACAATAACAACGCGAGACAACCTAATGACCTGCAGCTCGGCATTGGAATCAAGCAGTAAGGATCAGCGCTATTGTAATTAACAGAACCTACGGTTCGAATCTAAACGTTCTATTCTAAGCCCAAAAGGGGTTTTCCACCACTAAGAAACTCTCCATAACAGTCTTTTAAACGAAATGACATTATGTATGCTCAATATACTTATTGTCTGAATCTGCAACTGGCATTTGGAAAGATCACCACAAACATATACTCAATTCCGGAAATACAAAAAGGAAATAATTATTACTAGGAATATATATTTAGAACAGCGTCACGAGTGCCAAGAAGTGGCCCAGTTTATACAGAGGTAAATAACTTTCACATATCAATCAATTCGTAAATACAATGCAGTGCCAAGCTCTTGCATTCAACTGCCCAACAGAATCCAATAACCTGGTAATGGATCAATTCCATTGAATTCCACTAAATAACACACAGTTAACTATCACCAACCTGAGATTTCACGGCATCATATTAGTAGGGCAAGTTGACACATGAAAGTGAGCACATATCTTTAATAAAAAGAAAACTGTATAAGGCGGACATTTATGTATGCAGTGTACTACTTTAATTGAAATTAACCAAAACAGAACTGACGAAATCATTCCCTGATAGTACGAATGGTTCTGTGTGTACTTTAAAAAAAAATGTACTGTATGTGGATTGGTCCATACAGATTTTCCCCCAATTTTTTAATATTTCATTGTTTCAAAACCCAATTTACTGATTTTACAATGAAACTATTGGCAGTGGAACTTCTAAATATAAAATAAAATAAAATAATAATAAATGGAATACCAAAACTGCACAACCAACGTTATAGCCTACAGCCTATGTAAGCTCACTTTAACCCTGTCAAAAATAAAGTATTTACGAACGCAATTAACGAAAACTCCTTACTAATTTACATACGATATTCATCAAATCATATTTGAAAAATTACTGGACTTCTACTAACAATAACACAGACTAAAACTTAAATCACCCCCCAAAAAAATTGGATAGGCTTGTAGGCATAAGCCTGGCATTTTTGGGCTAGTTTGGGACTATTGCAGCATTTAATTCACTTTATTAATGACAGCCAAATCCCCTTAAGAAACCAAACGAAGCTCATATGCGTTTACCAATGACAGAAGGAAA
The DNA here is from genome assembly GCF_015104395.2 of Macrobrachium nipponense. NCBI lineage: Eukaryota > Metazoa > Arthropoda > Malacostraca > Decapoda > Palaemonidae > Macrobrachium > Macrobrachium nipponense. The sequence goes on along the minus strand of NC_061091.1, from coordinate 4,640,790 downwards.
CACCATTTTCTATGCGCCAGACCCGTCTCGACGAAGCCTAACTATATAACCCTCCCCAAAAATCCTGTAAAGCTTAATCTCCGTTTTATCAGCCAGTTATCAGAAGGACCTATGCGAAGTTCCAAAACTGAAAAGACGTCTTAAAAGAACATCATCGATAACAAACACCAAAATTAAAAGAATAAATAAAAACTAAATTGAGCGGCCGGGGCTTCCATCCATCCATGACTTGATTTGAAATTGGGAATCTGACAGGGGCTTCTTCAACCTACTCTACAAAACCCACGAGAAATTTAGCAACCACGCCCCTAATATATTAAATGTATTAAGTGACATTCGCGTCTTGCCAAAGCAGGAGAGCTGAAGGAAGTAGCTGGAAAAGATGATAATGAATTAAGGTCGAAAGCTAGAGAGAGAGAGAGAGAGAGAGAGAGAGAGTAGGCGAATCTCTCCTCCCTCCGCCCAGACAGACAACTCTCGCAAAGACATCATCGACGATTAACCTTTTTTAAACGGAGGAACCATCAACCAGACGACGAAAAAGAGGCATCGGGGACGAAAGGGGGAACGAGACGCAGCAGGAGACCTGACAGACCAACAGCTGTAGCCAGCGACTGCCTAGCAGACGAATTTCCCACAGGAATGCCGAGGGAAGCAGACGACAAACGAATAATTCCTCATAACAAGTCCCTTTTCCTCGGGACGACTCTCATTTCTCCGCCGCTGCAACGTTGCAACCCTTCTGCAGCGTCGCGGAAGCATCGCCGGGCCCTTCGTCGACGAATAGGGGACGGGAAGCGGCCTTAAATAAGCGAAGAGTGACGTTTAACACAGCCATTGACACCGAAGAGAGGAGGAGGGGGGAATCCATTGCAAAACGTTGTATTATACTTACTTTTGATGACCCGATCTGTCGTCGTCGCCACCTTGCTGGTGTTGTTGGCGTTGGTACTCATTATTTGTCACTAATAAATAATCCCCTTATAGACCCACATAAAGAGATGGCTTGGATACAAGCCGATCACCAGTAAGCACTACACTGAACAGCAACACCTTCACCAAAATGGCGTAAACAGCGCTATCTGTGAATGAGCGCAGTGCGCATGCGCCATCTTCGGCCAATCAATGCAGGTATCTAGTCACGTGACCCCGCTTCCCCCCCTCTGCCCATGCGCGCCCAAATCAAATAATCAAATAAAATCAAATAAAATTGAGTTCATTAACAGGAACTGGTGATTTTGTCAAAATGAGCTTTATCGTTCGTGAATTAAACATCGTCAAGACTTGAGTGGATTAAAGAACCGACCTTTCGCTCTGGGGGCGAAATTTAGACTCCTCATTCGGCCGCTTAAGACATTGTAAGCACGATTCAAAGTGCAAATGTATGACATATTTATTACAATGGTGTACCACAGTACGCACCACCAGTTTTCATGAATTATTTTCGAAGAGTTTTTCGTCGAAAAGTCATGAAACCTTATTAGCAAATTTCCTGAACAGCTGTGTGGCGGCGGCGACACACGGCTTTAAAGGGACGAAGGTCGGCTATAATCAAAATACCGTTCTCCTTTATTCACATCTAACGCCTACCACATGCAGAGGAATAGATATAAAAAAGAAGAAGAAGAAGAAGCAAGCAAATGCGAAACGAGAACAGCAATAAATGTTTCCCCCTGAGCACGGCATCGACGACAAACTCGGGAAGAATATCATTTTGTGGAGGTATATAGGTGTGAGAGTTGTCGAAGAGGCGCGGGAGGGCAGAAGAGGAGGTATAAGAAGATCGTCGTCATCGCCTGTCACATCATGTCGAAGAGGCTCCTGCTGCTGCTGGCTTCGGAAGTGATTCGTTAAAATATTTTCTCATGATACCGGGCGCGCGTGATGGCTGTCTTTCATTTTCCCTCCCTATCTGTGAGCATTTGTTGAAGCGGAAGACTTCATCGAACTGGGGAACGCATCTATTTATCTTTTTTATTTTTTTATTTTTTTACTTTTCACTCGAATTCAAATTTGAACGTGGTATTGACACACACAACCATTTGGAATATAACTCGAGTGCCATTAGCAGATTGAGACAATAAATATATTGTTAGTTAGAGCGAGAGCAAGTGAAGGGGAAATGGCATTATATATATACCGCATATGTGAATGTTGGTATTCTCTCTCTCTCTCTCTCTCTCTCTCTCTCTCTCTCTCTCTCTCTCATCATATACGTACATAGAAATTTATAGTAATTACACGGACGTGTGCAGATGCAGACATGTAAGAGGAACAAATTAGCAAGCGCGGAAGTATCTTGTTGTCACAGTTAAGCTTCCGTTGCGATATCTCTAATTACAGCTTACCTCTCGGCATCGTCGTGAACTTTTTGTGCTTAACGGCAATTCCTTAAATCAGGTCACAGCTAAATGTGTTAAAGCGAGTCTGAAGAAGAAAGATGCAAATGAAATGTAAGGTTTGTTCGTATTCTATATCATACGTACGTCTTCGTATGCACATATAGGCCTATTCTTATGCACTGGAAAATACAATAACCCCAGAAAGTGGTCTGATGCTTAATCGAATAAATAACAACAATACGAATAAGGCAAATAGACGTTTAACACATGACAATAAAACGAATGAGGCAAACAGACGTTTAACACATGGCAACAATACTATTTTCGGAGGATCGTGTTTGTTAAAACTTCACTAAAAGGTCAAAGTCTATTTACTGGTGCAACCAGGAAGCATCAATACAAGTGGCCACTGGGAACCTATAGCTGCTTCTTATATCAATTCGTCTCTGCAGATGCATCACTAATCAATGTTCCGTAAAACTATAAGTCAAATCATAATTAACAGTACTACTTTTCACGCAGACGTATGCTATATCGGCCCTTAGTACTATAAGTTCGTCTACCGGACTGCCGTTTGATCTGCACATGGAGTTGATAATTTTCTTGTTTATGAAGAGATTAGCTTATAGCTTCTTCTGGAATATCTCTGCATTTTCAATAATTTTCAATATTCCTTGTCCACCTAACGCTAATGATTTTTAGATTTACATTTATATCAGACAAAAGTTGCAACATGCATCACAGGGATTCTATTTGACATTGCTATCGTTATTGTATTGAAATGAACTCATTCTCAGACGCTAATAAAAAAAAAACAAGAAGTAAATTTGTCGCAAGCAATGGTGAAAGATCCTTCAAAGGTGGGTGATGATAGCGAGATTCGTGATATATCAGAGCTGAGAGAAAACGCTCAAAATAGAGGTGGACGAGAATAAGGAAAAGACAAGTGAAATGATTTTGCTGGTTTAAGGTAGACACGAACAAACGAATGGTTATGATAGTGTTTAAACACACATACACACACACACACACAGAATCTTGGATTCAAAGCACTGAATCCTTTATGTTATGTGAAATCAGATCTAACTGAAAATAATAAAAAAAGTAACATAATACATTGGCTAATCAGCCAAACTAGGAAGATATGTAGTACTATAAACAAATATATAAGCAACCTAAATTATGAGTAATAAATGCAATAAATGACGGTTACAACAGAATGTACTCGCTTGATGTTGGATTGGGTGTGAAGGATGGATAAAGACAAGAACGGAAAACTCTGTGGAAACTCTGTCTTTAAGATGCTGTATAAGCTTGGTGAGGTAAGCAGTGAACAGTCTATAACAGTAAGAAGAGGAGCCATGAAATATATATTACTAAGCAAAGTTCGAAATGTAAAGATTTTTCCTTGAAGTCATGAGTTCAAATTTAAGACTAATCATATACAGTCTACATTACATATATTTCAGACTAAATTAAACTATGTATTAAAGACTTGGTGTTTGTGGGATATAGAATCCTGAGTAGTACTACAGATTTTCTGTTGGATCGCCGCTGATGACTGTTCGTAGCAAGGGATATTGCAAAGCTTCTAATACCACGAATGAATTCCCCATCAATTATTGTCACATGGTAATGTTCTTGATAGAATCCCACTGTTCATGATTATTGAAAGAGAGCTAGAGTACGAGTGTCACATTTAATTCGACTATTAATTTGAAAGAATTCTAGGAATGTTTAATTTCTTTGTTTTCTGAAACCTTTTATAAATACATCTGGGAAAAAACAATACTCTTGAGTGGATGCGAAAAAAGTCCCTGTGATGTATTTCATATATAAATATCACGTGTGCCATGTTATCTGAAGGCGTTCGTAATATATTCTCATTGTCTTAGCCAACAACCAAATTTAGGACTAGGAGAAATGTAATTTAGTAATAATACTTAATATAGTTAACGTACTAATAATGCAATATACATGACTTTTCCCTTTTAGGAATTACTAGGCTACTCGTCTAGGATTTAATATAATTTTCAGTGATGAATTAAGCCAGACTCGAACTCCACGACGCAATAAAGATTGTATTCAGGTGCAAATTGTAAACAAAATTGATTCTACATTCTACCGCATTGAATAACAAACAATCCATCTACCCAAGTAGTGTTTCTTCAACCCCCCCCTTCCTCTCTCTCTCTCTCTCTCTCTCTCTCTCTCTCTCTCTCTCGCTTTCTTCAAATCTCTCTCTCTCTCTCTCTCTCTCTCTCTCTCTCTCTCTCTCTCTCTCTCTCTCTCTCTCGTATGATTAAGAATGCAAAGACGTTAGATACAGTATCAGATACCAAGATTTAGAACTTTATCGTTAGAAAGTCTGGTATCATAAAATGATTGCCAACTTGTTCAAAGCAATCTGAAAACTAAATAAATAAATAAATCAAGTCAAATAAAAAATTCTGAACAAAGTTCCCAGCAGAAAAACTAAAAAGATTTAACATGATGGAAACCATGAAAAAAAAATCAGCATATAGGAAATGCCTGAACCATTTCCGTGGCTGACACTGAAACAGATGGACATTTTAGCACGATTTTTTTCATCATAAAGTATATTAGCCCCAAAGCAATAAAATTGAACGTACAAAACCAGTTATCAATGATATTAGATAAAGGAGATTATCATCGGTCTCTAGAATCATCGACCAGTATCAATCTTATCATTTAAAAAAATAAAGAAACTCAACTGATAAAAATCCCGAGCTGATAAGTTTTGAAGACCGAAAACCGGCCTCAGAAACTCACCAGACTATCCCAAGGCAGTTCATAAGACAAACATAAATAATTTATATGTATATGCCATCTAAGAAATAGGAATGATATAATACATGAAGTTAAATTTCCATTTTTTTTCTTTGCAGATGATCCACATTTGTCATCTGAAGATATGAGGAAAACAGGCAGTATGACGAAGACATAAAGTAGAGAATGATTATATATATATATATATATATATATATATATATATATATATATATATATATATATATATATGTGTGTGTGTATATATATATATATAATATATATATATATATATATATATATATATGTGTATATGTATATATATATATGTGTGTGTGTATATATATATATATATATATATATATATATATATATATATATATATGTATATATATATATATATATATATATATGTATATATATATATATATATAATATATATATATATGTGTGTGTGTGTGTGTGTGTGTGTGTGTGTGTGTGTGGGTGGTGTGTGTGTATGTATATATATATATTAGAAATCGAAGCTAAATGAAGACAAAAAACTGTACGTACAATAAAGGTGCAAAACAAGTGTACAGAAAAAAAAAAATATGATATTGAAGTGCAAATCATGAAGTCATTGAGGAAACTGTGAATGCTATCCGATGATCGTCTTTGACATATCAAATGATAAACAGAAAAATAATATGGCCAATGAATTTTACCTTCTGTAAAAGAATACCCCAATCAAGGTATGTAAGCAAAATCTGACATAGCTCTACAATGACAAATTGTGAATAGTGTAACATAATGGTCCACAAAATAATTTACTAAAATTCCAAAGTCAAACTGTTTTAAAAAAATCCCCACAGAAATATTTTCACAGGCATCACAAATTTACTTAGGACATGGAAAATCAAAATTACTGTAGCCTAGATGCAAGTAAACGGTTATATATTGGATACCAGAACATTTGAATACACGGCGCGTGCGCTATTCACTAAGCAGTAAGAATTAGAGACAAAAGATATATGATATGTGTCCGTTGGTCAGTCAGTCATGACAGTGAAGAATAAGTTATTTTAAAAAAGTGAAAAGGTTAGTAAACATGCTATTCGTGTGGCATATGAAACAAAAAATTAGATTTTTTTTATCTACATATAAAAGGCTTGGCAATGATGCAGTTGACAGAGGAGGATATAGTGTCATAGACGACTACTGTTTTTCATAGAGGCCATTACTTATTACTTTTATATATCATATATATATATATATATATATATATATATATATATATATATATATATATATAATATATATAAAATATCGAGCTACAATGTCCTTTAATATCTAATTCGCTCTACCTCGGAATTAATATATTTTCATATATGCTTAACCGAAGGGGAATTTTTTTCTCGATAATAGATTTGCCTGGACCAGGGCGCGAATCTATGGATCCTTTCAAACCCAGGAACGTCAGTGAAGCGTTACCTACTACACCACCGCGAGAGGTGGTGTAGTAGGTAACGCTTCACTGACGTTCCTGGGTTTGAAAGGATCCATAGGTTCGCGCCCTGGTCCAGGCAAATCTATTATCGAGAAAAAATTCCCCTTCGGTTAAGCATATATGAAAATATATTAATTCGAGGTAGAGCGAATTAGATATTAAAGGACATTGTAGCTCGATATTTGTATATGAATCACGGAAATGTGATATGACTTATATATATATATATATATAATATATATATATAATATATATATATATATATCAATTCAAGCTACAAATGTCCTTTAATATCTAAATTCACTTTACCTCCCAAATGATATATTTTCATATATAGTACCGAAGGGGAATATTGATAATAATTTCGTCCCCCCATGGGATCGAACCACCGTATATAATATACATGAATAACTTGATCACGAAGTATATAAAACGTGATGCTATGTATAAATAAAGGTTTTTTTTGCCACGAAGGAAAAAAATGAAAAAACGAGTTGGCCGAGTACTTTCGGTCCTATTCGGACCCTTTACTGAGTAAAGGGTCCGAATAGGACCGAAAGTACTCGGCCAACTCGTTTTTTCATTTTTTTTCCTTCGTGGCAAAAAAACCTTTATTTATATAATATACATACATAGAGAGAAGCTTAGAATTGTTACTAAAAGGGGAAAACTAATTTCATCTGGTAGAATTGGAACGTCAAAATCACAAGGCACCCAAATGTTGATCATGGCATAGCGTAATGTTCGTGTCTTTGAAAATTGTGGCTGTGAATGTCGAAAAAGTATTATCGTGTACAGTAATAGGTTGTTAACATTGAATTCCGACATCAAAATGACAAGAATGTTACCAGTGCTCCCATTAAGGTAATATTGATTTAGGTTGCTGATAAGAGATAGATAACCTTCCGTCTTATCAGCCCCTAGGTTCTTGTCAACCAGCCCAGTTAATTACCTATATTTCGTAAAGGCATAATTTACCCCCAGTTTGAATCTTCAATATTCGTACGTTTGGGGTGGGTTACTGTAGGCCTATCTAAAATTAACGGTATTTCTATAGAAGCATTCGAGGTACTAGGCTAGATACCCAACCCAAAACCCCGCATTCCCATCGGGTCCCCTTTACCGTAGGATAGAGTTCAAAGGTAAATTACAGTCGTCCGAATAAATATTACTTCAAATGGTAGCTCTACAGTACTATTCTGCGGCGCCCTAGACTATGGGTTTGCGGTTTTCTATGCAGTTATACCTCTTGAACAAGAATATTATGTATAATATTTATTCGGACGACTGTAATTAACCCCCGGGGGCCAGTACTGAACACGGCGAAATACATTGGACGCCCCAATCCCTAGTGGATATCGTATTCGCGGTTACATTCCTTGCAGTCCGTGCAGAACTATTCTGTAGTTACCCTTTAAATTCTTGTTCAGGAGGTAAAACTGCGTAGAAAAACGGCAACTGCCCTAGTGTAGTTTAACGTAGGATAAGATTAGATAAGTTGCCCCATAGGATGCTACAGCAATCTAGGTAGCTAGTTCAGCAAATAAATTTAGGCCTTATATTTTTATGCTAAGAAAAATACAAATTACTTAAAGAAGATTGTTGTTATTTGACTTTTTCATTTAACTTTGATGGTGTGGTTTTGTAAGGAGAAAACAATTATCAATGGGATGATAGGATGCATCCTAGAGAGATGTTTTGTACCTTAGTAACTTGTCAGAGTGCGCAAGAGTTTTCGACGCTATTAGTAAACTTGAAGACTACTACCTAGTCTATGCAGCATGGTATCTGCTGGTTGACGACCGTAATATTAAATAATAATAATACCTAAATAAAATAAAACTATTGAGATGGCTTTGTCTTTCTGTCTACCCTAAGACCTTAAAAACCGTTGTTAGTTAGAGGGCTGTAAATTGGTACGTAGATCATCCACCCTCCAGTCATCAAACATACCAAATTGCAGCTCACAAGCCTCAGAAGTTTTTGTTTTAAGGTTAAATTTAGTCATGATCATGCATCTGATACCACTGTATGTGTCAACAACACAGGCCACCACCAAGTTGTGGCTGAAAGTTTTATGGACTGTGGATGAGAGTTTCAGTAGATCAAAGTAATTACTCCACTTCTGGTATTTCCTTGGAAATTGACTTTTCCTTTAGTGTTTTGGTTGCTCATTAACAATTTACCTTTATTTTTTGTCGCTCAACTTTGATTAACCTGTAATTTACCTAAGAACTTCATCCAATAAAATACTGGACCCATTAGGAAAGCGGGGTTCTGGGTGGGGTAGACCTCCGGGATAGGGTGATTCACTCATGTGCTGTTATCATTCTACCGGACAGGGGACCCCTAGGGAAAGCAGGGGTTCTGGGTGGGGTAGATTTTGGGGACAGGATGATGCTGTCATTCGTTCTGTTATCATTCTACAAGATTGGGGCCCCCTAGTGAAAGCGGTGGGGTAGACCACGGGAGAAGGTGATAACATGTTATCATTGTATTTCGTATTGTGTATGGCATTACAGAGACAAAAAACTGAAGCGCAAACAAAGGAGGAATAAAACGAGAGAGATAGCCGTTTCCAAGGCAAATCCCAGCTGCTACTACTACTATTTTGAATGCTGTTGTGCATGCCCAGTGTTATAGGGGAGCTTTTGGTACAAAGACCTACTTCTAAGTGAGGAAAATGGGAGTACTGGGAGGTACTGAGACAAATACATATTCAACCAGTCATGTTACAATATTAGCTCTACATTTAGGAAAACATTCTTGATCATGTGCTCTGGAGACCAAATGGAGAGTTAGGAGTAAGTGAAGAATTAAGGGATACATACATAAAGCTTCATATATTCATTTTTGTTTTCAGAGTTTCATACAGCATTATACCCAGTACAGAAAACTCAATTGCATATTTCATTTGTTGTTTATGTTTATGCCTTTTGTGTTTATGATATATTTACAGTTTTTTTTATATTTTTATGTTTCAAAGGTGCTGGTACCAAACACAACACCCATTTTACACTAAACTGAAGTTAGTCTACCGGACGAGGCAGGTACTGTAGTAGTCTTCAGTTTATAACGCTATTTCCACAGGTCTCAGTCAGCACTAGGCTACATCTCCCTTTGATCATCATAAAATAATATAACAGTACCTGTGTCAGTATTTGGCAGTTTGGGATGAAAATTTGTAGGTCCAGGGGAAATGAGTTGATAAAAGCATTTCTAATAAACATTAATTACAGAAATTGTTGAAACAAAAACTAATAAAAAAAACCCTTATTCTGATTTCAGTTATCAGCACATTGCAAAATTTCAGATAAATTATTAAATTATAATTAATTTAAAATACAAGTTTCTCTGTTCATACTACAATACGTAGTTAAAATACTCAAATATACCTGATTTTCATTTGCATGTTGTAAATGATCACTGCATTTATATTTTACTTTTGAAATGAAGCAGTAGCCTATTCCTTGCTGAAAAATATTTTTTATCAAGACAAGATCTTCATAGATTCATGGTTAAACCGAAAATAAAGACTGGCTGATAATATTAGATCTGACCAATTCAAGGATTCCAAAATTCTACAACTGTAGTATCACTTAGCAGACAAAAAGGAATAATATGATTAGTTAGTTAACAGAAATATTGACAAAGCATTCTGTATTAGCTAATGTTATTATTATTGTCATTTTGAAGGAAATAGATAAGGCAGCACATAAACCTGAAGTTCAATTTGAAAAATACTCCATACTAAATATGATGCGAGTATATGTTAAGAAATGGGCACAATTTCTGCACCTTACAAATATCTTGGTAACTGTTCATTTGCTATGGATATTGCACCACATAAAAATTGTTGCAATTATCTAGGTAGAATAGAGAATTAATACTGAAACAGCACAAGTCATTATGGGCTGCTGGTAAAATAATACTACTTTACACTGAATGCCCGTGTAAGGGATGCACAGGCTAGCCAAGGCAAGCCAAGGCATAGGTGACCTAGACAAGGATTTGTAAATTTTTTAATTCCTTGCCTGTTCTTTCATATCCTTCGCTACTTGTGAGCTGTTGTATTGTAATTCCTATTCAGAAAAAAGTGAAGGTTTAGTTTCCTTCTCTTAAATAAGGTGTGTTTTTTCTGCAGTTTATTATTGATCCCATGGCTTATGCATTATATGTGTCACTTGGTTCATCAATGCAAACTGACTTTCCTTATACTCTTGTTACAGTACAGGCAGTCCCAGGGTTACGACAGTCTCGGCTTACGACGTTCCGAGGTTACGACGCTTTTCAATTATATTCATCAGACATTATTTCCAGGGTTAAGATGCCTACAACGCTCTTCTGACAGATGAAATATGACACCAAAAATGCAAAATAATCAATATTTAAACACTTTTTGATGAAAAATGCAATAAGAATGCAGTTTACATAGTTTTGAATGCACCCAAAGCATTAAAAGTAAGGTTGTCTTATGATTTTTGACGATGTTCCGGCTTACGACGATTTTCGGCTTTCGACGCGTCTCAAGAACGGAACCCGTCGTAACCCGGGGACTGCGTGTATATTTAGATACCAACTGCTTTCTGTGGAAAGTAAACGGGAAAAAATCATGCTGCACATATCCCCATGTATGTGCATTTCAATTTTTTCTATTATTTACATGTAGGGTGTACATGGAGATTTTGTGTGTTTATTGTTTCAGTAATCTTGTATGATCTAAAAATCATTTGTTTTATTTCTGATCAATTTCTTGATTTTTATTTTACAGAATCACAAAATATGGCTTCATAGCAGGAATGCTCTTTACTGCCATTTTATTTAATGAGTGGCTGATGTATGTTGTGAAAGCTCTGAGGTGGTCAGAAATCACTGATGTTGAGGAGGAAAACGTTAGAGTCTTAATTGCAGCAGATCCTCAGATTTTAAGTACAGACACCGAACCTCACTTCCCCTTGAATTTGCTCACAACGTGGGATGCAGATAGGTTTGTATGCCGTTCTTTGTAGTACTTCTGCATAGCACAGAAAGGATATGTGTAGTACTAATTGTTTAAATGTAGTGGAGATATGTTGCCTGATATATATATATATATATATATATATATATTATATATATATATATATATATAGTATACTATATATATATATGATATAGGTTACTCTATCATTGAGTTTTTGGGAATTTAAAATTCAGCTATTGGTTTGGCTGTTAGAATGCACTTTAGAAATGGTGAATATGTGTATTTAAAGATAGTTTGTCTTGTTTAGCCTTCTAGAAACAAGTTTGTAAATGACACTTAAGGACTGCAAATAAAGGCTTATTTTATAAAGCTCTCTTCACAGTCTTCTACATGACTGCAAATTTCAATAAACCTATGTAAATTTTAAGTACATGATTTAAATGATAGGAATGGTTAGATGCCATGTAACTGGAATACTACATTAATGCTGCATAGGTTTATCTTACACATGTAGTGAATTTTGTTGGCCTAGCAAGGGCTGTTTAACAGTATGAATAGTCAGATACCAATATGTAGAGTAATTGAAGGGGATTTCAATAACCATACAAACTACAGCATATATGGAGAGTGGCCATTTTAAAAGAAAACCATCAGTGAATTGAGATTCCTTATGCATAATGAATGGTAAAAGTATGTACTTTATGTATTTTATGAAACATTTTTAAGTAAATAATGAATATAATGCATAGCACATCATTACATTGTCATATTTTTTGTACTCTGTACAAAGGTCATTATTGTTATATAATATGTATTGTGAAGCATGGCCCATACTTAGGGTCAAACTTGTGCCAGATATATTTTAGGGTTGCTGTATGGCACAGTATTTAATAATTAACCATATTTAGCCAGGACTGTTTACAACTTCAAGCAAGTATTTTTAGTAAGCAGAGGAGACTTAAGTTGGGAATGATAGTAGGTTAGTACTACTGTAAATGATTTACCTTATTGAATACGTTTAACATTGTCAATACACCCCCTTCTTCACCAAATGACAGACCTGCTTTCTTACAAAACAAAGCCATTACTTTACAGTTGCCTAAATTCATAGCAGCACAATCTTCAGTCACATCCCCAATGCAGAAGAAAATTAGTTCCAGATTCCACCTGAGTATGTATATGGGTCCTTTGGTGCCTCTACTGGTTACTATGGTCATTTCATTATATATTTGGTGTGTTTAACACTTGCAATCTCACTCATCTTAATTTCATTCATATCTCACTTCATATTGATGCCTTTACTTTACTCATTTATCACCCTGCTTCATTTGTATGATAAATTACCTGATAATGTTGTGATGGAATGTTCTTTTGTTTTTAACTTTATGAATATTTTTATCAGACAGTTATAAATTTAGTATATTTGTTTTTCTTTCAGTAGCTGATATTTTATATCATTTTCCATTAGGTCTGGCTGCTGGATGAGTTAATGATCTCTTTACATTTGATATGTGTAGTAGTTGCATATGCTTCTTACTTGCTGTCATTAGTCTTATTGAACCAGCACCTCCACATAAAGTACTCGACCAAGAAAAATATGGGCACTGAAGTTATCCCAATTAAGTGGCTAAAGTAATATGTTTTGAAACAAATGTAATTCTCAAGAATAATATTATTTTGTATATACAAACCCATGTACCCCCAATCATGCCCCTGCATATTGTGGTTGGTTAGCAAATGCAGATAATGACTAGTTCCAGTGGCATAGGTATTGAGTTGGATGGTATACTCATCCTGGTGGAAGTCAGAACTCTTCTTCACCTGTTATGAGGATGTTTGCTGAGATTGGACTTTGCAGATTTAAGCTGTCATGGAGTAATTGATTTGTTCATAAAAAAATTTATTTAATTCCTAAAAATTACAGTTTTCATACATTCAACTTACCTGTCAGATATATACATAGCTATAGACTCCGTCGTTCCCGACAGAATTTCAAATTTCGCGGCACTCGCTACAGGTAGGTCAGGTGATCTACCGCCCTGCTCTGGGTGGCAGGGCTAGGAACTATTCCCGTTTTCTAATCATAATCTCTCTGTCGCCGGCTGTATCAACATTGTTGTTACTTCCTCCTGACTAGATTTCGTTTTTCGCAAAGCTTTTGATCATCTCTCGCTGATATTTGGTGACGTACTTGGATCGTTGTTTGGCATTCGCTATCGTGGACTGTTTTTTTTGGACTTGGTTTTTGGATTTTGTGAATATGTCTGATTCTAGTGTTAGTTTCAGAGTGTGTGTGAATGAGGGCTGTAAGGTGAGGATTCCGAAAGCTTCGGTAGATCCTCACACTAGTTGTAGAGGTTGTAGAATGGTTTGTAATGTTCAATTGAGAATACGTGTAATGAGTGTGAGAATCTGAGTGCACAAGAGTGGAAGAATCTAACTTCTTACTTGAAGAAGTTAGAGAGAGATAGAGAGAGGAAGAAAACCCATAGAAGGTCTGCCTCTCATGATTTACTTTCTACCTCTGTAGCTTCTTCCTATGATGATAATGACCATTCTGTTTCAGCCCGTTCACAAATGGCTAATCCCTCTAGTTCGGCTTCGGAAATAGCAGAACTTAGAGCTTCCCTTCAGAAAATGCAGGAAAAGGTCGCAGCATTGGAAGGTAAGGAAAGTGAATGTGGCAGTGATATTAGTGTCCCAGTGTAGGGTGGAGGGGGCGTCTGGTCGTCTCTGCGACGCTCCCAGGCCTAGACCTCTTCCAAGCTCCCTGGCCCGGAGGAGAAGGAAAGTCGAAAGCCGTACGGGGGTTGTGGAGAATCCCCAACGATCAGGCGTCCCTTCGGCAGAATCGATCGTATCGACTGCTAAAGACCGCTATAAGAGGGTCCTACGAGAGTGCTTTTCGTCGTCGAGTTCGCCTTCTCCGAGAAGAGGGTGGAAGGAGTCGAATCTTTCCCGTCCTTTGAAGAGGAGTATGCAAGAGGCCAGGCGCCAGGCGCCTGCTGAACATGAGATCAATTCGAGTCCCGAGCGCTTCTCGGAAGGAGGAGCTCCTTCGGTAGTAAAGAGGGCGAGAATACAGTCAGACTCTGGGACTAGAGGAGATCCTAGAGCGCCTTACAGATCTCCCTCGCCTGATTCGGAAGATTCATCAACCAAGAAAATTTTGAAGAATATGCAAGAGCAATTAGCCTTGCTAGTAGGAACTCGTTATAAGGAGCCTACTCGTAAGAAGGATGATAGGCTTCCTATTAAAAGATCTAAAGAACTATCTCCTGCCAGGCGCGACGCATCCTTCAGGGGAGTTGTCGCACAGGCGGCCATCTCTGGGGGGGGCGGTGCGCTAGGCAGGCGAGAAGTAGGAAAGGAAGCTACTCCTGTCAAGAGTAGGGCGCCAACCAGAAGCCAAACTCCGAGTAGGCGTAACGAGCCAGGACAACATTCAAGATCTTCAATCAAGCGCCAAGAGCTGGATGAAGAAGAAGATCCTGTTAGGAGTAGAGCACTTATAAGACGGAAAGCGCCTACTAAACATCAGACGGATACTCCTCCCAAGCACAAGGAGTATTCTGAACTAAATACTCCTCCCAGGCACCGGGGGTATTCCGAAGATTATACTCCTCCCAGGCGCCAGGAGTATTCGGATCTTAATACTCCTACCAAACGCCAGGAGTATTCTGGACAAAATGCGCCTATTAAAGGCCATACTCCTCCCAGGCGCCAGGAGTTTTACGAAGCTTATACTCCTCCCAGGCGCCAGGAGTATGCGGAACTTAATACTCCTACCACGCGCCAGGAGTATTATGAACACAATGCGCCTACGAGGCGCCAGGCGCCTGCTGAAAGCCAGGAGTATTCGAGGCGCTTTGCGCCTGCCAGGCGCCAGGCGCCTGATGAAAATGCGCCTGCCAGGCGCCAGGCGCCTGATGAAAATGCGCCTGCCAGGCGCCAGGCGCCTGATGAAAATGCGCCTGCCAGGCGCCAGGCGCCTGCTGAAAGCCAGGAGTATTCGAGGCGCTTGCGGCCTGACCAGGCGCCAGGAGGATCCGATCCCAAGAACGCCTACTCCTCCCAGGCGTAGCTACCGCCTGCTTGTACACCAGCCGCATTCCTCGTATGAACCTGACACTCGGAAGAGAGTAAGAGAAGAGTCAGTAGAAAGGAGAGAGCCTTCTCCTTCCGAGCCTCTTAACCCAGAAGATGCATCGGAGGATGAAATGAAGGAAGGATCTTCTAATTATAAAGTCCTTTCGTCCCTTCTGTTGGAGGAATATGGAGACTCTTTGACACCAGCTGCTCCACCTTCTCCACGTTCGCAGTTTTCGAGCACGAAAACACTCAAGTCTTCCTCTTTCCTTAAAATGAAGCCTGCCATTTCTATGAGGAGAGCGCTACAATCTCTTGACTCCTGGTTCAAGAAGAAGAAGGAGTTAGGAAGGACGGTCTTTGTATGCCTCCCGCCAAACTTACAGGGAGGAGAGGAATTTGGTACGAAACGGGAGAGGATATGGGATTGTCTCTGTCCGTTTCAGCCGAATCAGATTTCTCGAGCTTGGTGGATTCGTCTAGAAGGCACGCCTTGAATGCAGCAAAGGTTACATGGGGGCTTTCGGAAACGGACCACCTCATCAAGGGTCTATTTCACACCTTAGAAGTTTTTAACTTCTTAGATTGGTCCCTTGGGGTTCTGGCCAAGAAATCTCAAGAAAATGAACAACCTCGACCAGAAACCCTGAATTGCATCCTAGCCTGCATTGATAAGGCTGTTCAGGATGGTCACTGATGGGTATGCCTCGCTATATGGGCCAGGAGTGTTAAAGAAAAGAGCGGTGCACAGTGCTTCCTCACAAAGGCCGCCGTTCTCATTCGCAGAGAGCCGCATTATTGTTTGCGCCTCTCTCTGAACACCTTTTTCCATCGCAGTTGGTGAAGGACATCGCGCATTCTCTGAAGGAAAGGCCACCCCAGGATCTCCTTAGACAATCATCAGGAAGAGTAGGCCTGTGGCTAGTGAGGAGAAGAAGTAGATCGACCAGCTCGGAACAGCCCTTCGAGGAGGTATTCCAACAGACCGATCGCCAGAAGGAAGTCAACCGATAAGAGGGGCAGGTCTTCCTTCCGTGCCTTTAATAAAGAAGTGAGAGTTCTGTCCTCCAGACACCCGTAGGAGCCAGGCTACAGTATTTTGCGAAAGCCTGGGAAGACTTAGGAGCCAACACTTGGACGATGTCGATCATCAAGAAGGGGTATCGCATCCCATTCAAGGACATTCCTCCCTTGACAACATATCCGAGGGAATTGTCCGCCAGATACAGGGACAGATGATGACGGACACTCTTCGTCAAATGGTGGAACAGATGTGGGAAAAAAGAGCAATAGAACTTGTACTGGATTGCAACTCCCCGGGGTTTACAACCGCTTGTTCTTTTGTAACAAAGCCTCGGGGGTGGGGGATGGAGACCGGTACTGGACGTAAGTGCGCTGAACAAATTTGTCGAACAACAGAAGTTCAGCATGGAAACGTCTGCCTCAGTCCTTGCAGCACTACGGCAAGGGGAGTTGGATGGTGTCCATAGACCTTCAGGACGCAATAACTTCCACATCCCGATCCACCATTCGTCGAGGAAGTACCTTCGATTTATGTTCGAAGGCAGAAATATCCAGTCAGTTCAGGGCCCTGTGTTTCGGCCTGTCCACGGCTCCTCAAGTCTTCACAGACGTGATGAAAAATGTAGCGAGACACCTACACTTGAAAGGGATAAATGTCTCAATGTACCTGGACGACTGGCTCATCAGAGCCAGGTCTCAAAGCAGTGTTTGGAGGACCTGTTAATAACACTGGAGTTGACAAAGTCTTTGGGAACTGATCGTGAACCTCGAGAAATCTCAGATGATCCCCAGCCAGAACGTGGTTTATCTGGGGATTCAGATGGATTCTGGGGGTTTTCGAGCTTTTCCATCGCAAGAGAGACTAAAGAAGGCTGGGCCACAGTATCGAACTTTCTAGGGAAAGAGCGCACTTCGGCGAGGGAATGGCTGAGCCTTCTGGGAACCCTTTCCTCGCTCGAACAGTTCTTTCTCCTAGGGAGATTACATCTTCGACCGCTTCAGTTCTTCCTAAGAAGAAGTTGGAGTTGGAAGACAGGTCAGCTATCGGATACGTTTCCAATATCGGAAGAAATAAAACACCATTTGAAGTGGTGGTTGCTTCCACTAAAGGAAAACAAAGGAGTGTCCCTGCAAGTACGGAACCCAAGCCTGACATTGTTTTCAGACGCCTCGGAGGCGGGCTGGGGTGCAACATTGGGACCCAGAGAAGTGTCAGGCACCTGGTCGGCAGAAACAGGTGTCATGGCACATAAATTGCAAAGAGCTCTTAGCAATTCACCTGGCGCTAAAGAGCTTCGAACACTTAGTCAGAGGCAAAGTCGTGCAGATAAATTCCGACAATACGACAGCTCTGGCTTATGTCAAGAAGCAAGGAGGGACGCACTCTTTGCTCTGTACGAGCTGGCACGGGATTCTACTGATTTGGGCGAACCAAGGAAGGTAATTCTTCTAACAAGGTTTGTTCAAGGGGAGAGGAATGTGAGAGCGGACAGACTGAGCAGGAGATTCCAGGTCCTTCCCACAGAATGGACACTCCACTCAGAAGTCTGTCAGAGCCTGTGGCGCCTGTTTGGGGGAAGCCTCAAATAGATCTTTTCGCCACATTCCTCTCCAAAAGGATAGATACATTTTGTGCCTGGTGGATCCCCCGAGCTTATGCAACAGACGCCTTTCTCCTGGGGACTGGTCAGGAATAGACGTTTACGCTTTTACCCCCGTTCAAGATTCTGGGGGAAGTAGTCAGAAAATTCGTGGCATCCGAAGGAACCAAGATGACTCTGATCGCTCCGTATTGGCCAGCGCAAATCTGGTTCACAGAGGTGATGGAACATGGACAGTGGACTTCCCCAGATCTCTTCCAAACAGAATAGATCTGCTCAAACAACCCCACTTCGAGAGGTACCATCAAAATCTACCCGCTCTTGCTCTGACTGCCTTTCGACTATCGAAAGAAAGTCTCGTCAGAGCGAGAGGGTTTCTCGCCAGGCAGCAAATGCAATTGCTAGAGCCCGCAGATCATCTACGAGAAGAGGTGTACCAATCGAAGTGGGAAGTTTTCAGAAACTGGTGTAGGTCGAAAGAAAGCTGTCCTCTTCCAGTACTCTGTGACCGAAATTGCAGAGAGATTTCCTTCTGTTTTCTTAGACAAAAGTCGCATCTCTCTGGTACCAAACTATTAAGGGGTACAGGAGTATGCTCTCAGCAGTCTTTAGAAACAGAGGATTAGATCTAACGAATGACAAGGATTTGCACGACCTCATTCGTTCATTCGAAACATCTAATCACGCGAACCTAAGGTTCCAAGCTGGAACTTAGATGTGGTTCTTAAATTTCTTTCATCAGATGAATTCGAACCACTTCACACTGCTTCGTTCCGTAATATCACGAGAAAGTGTTTGTTCTGATGTCTCTTGCAACGGCAAAAAGAATCAGTGAGTTGCACGCCCTTGAATCAAGAGTTGGCTTCAAAGGAGACTCAGCAATTTGTTCATTTCAGTCCCTTTTTCTGGCCAAAAATGAAAACCCTTCGAATCCCTGGCCCAGGAGCTTCGAAGTTAAAGGACTTTCTAGCTTGGTGGGCAGAGAGGCAGAAAGATCCCTGTGCCCAGTTAGAGCTCTAAAATTTTATCTGGACAGGAAGAAGCAGTTGGGGGGTTCGCAGAAAAGTCTTTGGTGCTCAGTGAAAGACCCCAAGAGAGCAATGTCTAGAACGCATTAGCCTTCTTTTGTGAGAAGTGTTATCACAGAAGCTCATAAGAAGTGTCCAGATGATTCGTTTTAATCTCCTAAGAGTGGGAGCCCACGAAGTTAGAGCAATCGCAACCTCGGTGGCGTTCCAAAGAAATATGTCACTAAAGAACATTTTGGATACAACTTATTGGAGATGCAACTCTGTGTTTGCATCCCATTATTTAAAAGACGTACGAGTTACGTATGATAAATGCTTTTCGTTAGGTCCGTTTGTGTCAGCACAGACGGTTCTGGGTAAAGGAGAAAGCACCAATCCTTAAAATTATGTACGTAACCCTCTTGTCGGATGTGTTCTCGGGTTTTCGATTGATGGGAGTGTCAGTTGTCGCACAGGCGGCCTTCACTTCTCTTTATTTGAAAATCGAGTGACATCTGACTATTAGAGGGGTACAAAAATTTGTTATTTTTGTATGTATGATTTTCGAGTTTGTGGTTGTTTGCAAAGAGTTTGGGGATAACTCGAGGCAATCTTAGAACTAACACGGGTTAGGATCGGGTGATCGGGATTGGTTGTGTGCTCCTTAAATTAGTGCGTGTTGTCATATAAGCGGATGTGCTCCCATTGACAAACGCCATTTAGGATTCTGTCGAGTAAGTGGAAGAGACCCCATCGACAGATCCACAAGAATTCTTGGCCACAGATCACTATCTCGCTAAGGGTTCTTGAGATGAAGCAGACTCCATAGGCAGTAGCCACGAAGTCTTCCATCTAAGAAGGTAGGAACTAAGGTTTATTTATACCTACAACATATGTTGTTTACCTGTCTAGTCAGTAGTTAGCTGTCTCTTGCCCTCCACCAAAAGGGTTGTCAATCAGCTATGTATATATCTGACAGGTAAGTTGAATGTATGAAAATGACATTGTTATGATACAATAAAGTTTCATACATACTTACCTGGCAGATATATCAATTGAAGACCCACCCAGCCTCCCCGCAGGAGACAGGTGGAAGAGAGATTATGATTAGAAAACGGGAATAGTTCCTAGCCCTGCCACCCAGAGCAGGGCGGTAGATCACCTGACCTACCTGTAGCGAGTGCCGCGAAATTTGAAATTCTGTCGGGAACGACGGAGTCTATAGCTTATGTATATATCTGCCAGGTAAGTATGTATGAAACTTTATTGTATCATAACAAGGTCCATTGGGGTTTCCGATACGTAATACAAACCTCGGTCCTTTAAACGAATAGGAAGGTAACTAGCGGCAGCTGGGACGGTCGTAAGCTTCGAACAAGGAGAACGGTAGTTAACTGCTTGTCCGATCGTGCGCGCACCCGCGCGCACCGAGAGGTGAAGAATCACTTTTGCTTTCGGCCGCGGGTGTGAAGGACGTGTTCGTCATCGCTCTCTGCCCGCTTCATCGTCGTATGCTTTGTTTATATTGTGTTTCTACTAATGGTTTGGTTGACTTGAAAATGAAACTGTAAGTACACTGTTTTCATTTTCATTACTTAATTATGAATCAACATGGAGCTATCGCCGTAGAGACGGCGATTTCCGCTCTTTTCATGAATTGAACCCTTGAATTATGTCTCGGTGCCGAGGGCGGGCGCACTCGCGCCGAGTCATGTATTTTGGCGAAAGTGTGTAATTGAAAGATGTAAGTACTCTTTTTCATTATATTTTTGCCCTGTGCGTTCGTTGCCGAGAGCTTGATTGCGCTCGGCAAGAGCCTCTTATTTTGTATGAATAGAATGCAATGAAAGGTGGATTCGCAATGCAGTTTTTCTTTTAATTTTCATTTATTAATTGCATCACATTTAATTTTGGATCAATTTCCGCTCTTACCCGGGAATTAATCCTTACGATTTATTGCTGTGAAAGTGAAAATAGCAAGTGCAGTATTGTTCATTTTCATATATATTTATGATAGCATCAATATTATTATGGATCAAGTTTCCGCTCTTACCGGGAATTGATTTTCCCTCTTTAAGTTTCTATGAGTGAATCGCAAGTGCAGTATTCTGTTTCATTTTCATATTACTTTTCACTGCTGTGCGGGGGTAGGGGAAGCGAAGGTCTGCCGGGAAGTCGTCGGAAAGCTCTCCCGCGACTCCCCTTGGTATCCACGATTCTTCGTCTTCTTTCCTGCAGCCCCCCCGGCTCAGCTTATCGTAGTTAATTTTAATTTTTGTTTTTGGGGTCTTCCTTACCCCCGTTCGGTGGTGGGGAGCGCAATGTCTCCCCCCCCGGTGTGGGAGGGAACCAACCCCTCTTACTAATCTGTCTGTGCTACCGCAGGTGCTACAGCCGTGGGAGACGACCTTGGACAGGTATGGACCACTGCGGCTGCAGGGCGTGCCTAGCATCCACGATCTGCTGCAGAGTCTAGCGAGGTCTGGGCGGTGACCTTGGAGTGGTCTCCACTACAACCCTTCACGGCCGCTTATGCTGCTTCCCCCCCCCGCTGGTCTAGACTCCCCCCCATGCTGTGTCGGTGACGCCGTCTGCCGCTTCTAGGGCCGGTCGCCAGCCGTACCGAGGAGGGGTATGCCGCCGCCGCCTGTGTTTTCTTCGTGTTGCCTGCCCCAGACTTCCGCTGTTCCAGCAGCTCGCCCCTGGACCGGCCGCCAGTACCACGCTGGCTGCGATGATTCTACGAGGCGATGGCTGGGCCTGCCGTACCTGTCGCTGATGTGGTTACCCGCTACTGGCTTGGCTGTCCCTTCTGTGTTTACCGCTGCCGCTGTTCCTGCCGCCTCCTGAGCTGGTTGCTGTTCCTGTCGCTCCTGGTTCCTGCGCTGTCCATGCTGGTCCTGCCCATGGTGTGTCTTCCCCAGTCCCAGGTCCTTCCGGACAGGTGCAGTCGGGCCGTGTTGCTTCGGCAATAGGCCCGACTCCGGCCCTGGATGGAGGACCTGACGACTGTCCTGCGTGACGTCCTGACGAAGAAGAGGAAGGGGTTCATCTTCGTCTTCGTCTGGTGTGGCCTCGCCCTTCCCCTTCGACTTCTAAGGAACCCATAAGCCGAAGAAGAAGAAGGGAAGGCTGCATCCCCCCCCTAAGAAGTCTCCTTCGGGAACTTCTAAGGCCCGGCCCGTCCCACCTCGGTGGGACGGGGGGTCCTTCTGCTGGTCCTCCTGCTCCTTCGGGAGCGGGGGCCCGTCTCCCCTTTCCGTAAGGAAGAGATAGACGGGGACCAGAGGAGTATCGGTTAGCTCTGGTACTTCCTCGCCTGGTGCTAGCGGCGATGCCGCTACGACCAGGTTCCGGCTCGGTCTTGGCTCTCGTTCGCGGGAGATCCCGAGTGTACGCTCTCCCTCGGGAGACCGTGCAGCCAAAGTTTTCGGCGCCAGAGTTCGCTCGGCGCCAAGACCACGGCACGGAGCAGAAGGCTGGCGAGAACCGCTCAGGTGACTCTCGCCAGGCCAGCGGCCGCTCTCGCAGCGGAGCCAGCTGGTAACCGGGTTTTTGTTATTCCCCCTAAGAAGACTCCTTCGGGAACTTCGAAGGGCTCGTCACATTCCGGTGTGTACGGGGGGGTTCTTCTGCTGGTCCTCCTGTTCCTTCGGGAACGGGGGCCCGTCTCTTCTTTGAGAAGAAGAAGAAGAAGACGGGGACCAAGGGTGTGCTGGCTACCGCTGGTACACCCTCGCCTGGTCTTGGCAGCTCTGCTGCTAAGCCAGGTACCGCTCGGTTTCTCGTCCGCGAGAAGTTCCGAGTGTACGATCTCCTTCGGGTGACCGTGCAGCCAAAGTTAAGACGCCTGAGTTCGCTCAGCGTCATGACCGAGGCACGGAGCAGAAGGCTGGCGAGAGCCGCTCAGGTGACTCTCGCCAGGCCAGCGGCCGCTCTCGCAGCGACCAGCCGGTACCTCGGGTGGTGGACGTGACGGTCTCTGACCGGCCACGGTTTAAGGCTGGGGAAGAGGTCCCCCAGGTCCCCTCGACCGACGGTACCAGCGGTTTGACTGCCGCGAGGACGCTCACCGGTCTCACGGCGAAAGCGAGCTCTGCAGGTCACCTGACCGCCGCTCCCACAGGGCGACCGGGCGAATACGGTGACCAGCAGCAGCTCGTTCTGACGCACGGGACGGGGTCGACGTGCTCAGTCGAGCCGCTCGCCACAGGTGAGCGGCACGGCCAGGCCTGCAGATCGATCCCCACCGCGGGTTGGTGATCGGCTGCAGCCCCCCACTACGCTGGTCCTGCCAGCGAGCGGTGGAGCGTCAGGTCTGTCTCTCCACTACCTTCAACTTCCTCGGGCTACACCGGGAAGAGCGAGGTAGTAGGAGTGATCGTGAGAGGTGCGCCGTCACGATCCCGTCACGACGCCGCACGTGCCACGTATGGTCTTAGACCAACCAGGACGTACGCGCAAGTGATTGGAGGCGACCGTCAGGGGGAGAGGGGGTAGCGTCAGTTCTGTCTCTCCACGATACCTCAACTCCGCACTCTCGGCAGTCCGTCTCGCATACGCCAGGAAGAGCGAGGTATATAGGAGTGATCGTGAGAGATGCGCCGCTCACGATCCCGTTCACGACGACCGCACGTGCCAGGTTGGTCTTAGGACCAACCAGGACGTACGCGCAAAAGTGATTGGAGGCAACCGTCAGGGATCTGTTGCTGGTCCTTCTTCTGAAGGAGGAGGGTCTGGGAGCTGCTCTTGTTGGAGGGACTGGACGGTCCTACTCCTCAAGACGCGTAACTTCCGAGATTCAGAGTAACTTTACCCAGGTTATTGGACTGATTCGTCACGCACAACGACCGGGGGAAGGATCGCCGCTCCCACCAGCAGAGCCCATGTCTCTGCTCGAGTCGTTTTGGGGCGGCCGAGAGGGAACCCAAACCGACGGTGGGTATGCCGCGATCGGAGCTTGCGATTCTGTCTTGAACCAGAGTCTCTCGTCTCCGGACAAGAAGGCCTCTCTCAGTTCTGGCCGGTCGAATCGATCAAGCTACTTCCACCTCCTCTACGCGACAGCGGCGTTTCTACGTGTCTTCGGACACCGTATTTAAATACTCCTTCGGTCCTCCTGAGGAGGTTTCGACCTCGACGAGGACTGGAATGAGTCGGAGGACGGTTATCGCTCTCTCCTGTCAGGTGTCGATCAGCCCCACCCAGACGACGTTCACAGTGGCGGCAGACCCTTACCTACAGTGAGAGTTTCGTAACCCTCCTCGGGGAAAACGTTTTCTCCTGACGATACGTTTTCATACAATCAACTTACCTGTCAAGATATATACATAGCTAAGACTCCGTCGTCCCCAGACAGAAATTCAAATTTCGCGCCACTCGCTACAGGTAGGTCAGGTGATCTACCGGCCTGCCCTGGGTGGCAGGACTAGGAACCATCCCCGTTTTCTATCATATTTCTCTGTCGCCGGTGGTATCAACATTGTTGTTATTACCTCCTGACTTGGATTCTTTTTTCAAACATTTGATCAACGTTTTTTCGACTTTGGTGACGTATTTGGATCGTGTTTTGGCATTCGTACTGTGGACTGTTTTTGGAATAACTCTTTTGGATTTTTCTCAGTATGTCTGATTCTAATGTGAGTGTGAGAATGTGTGTGAATGTAGGCTGCAGGGTGAGGATACCGAAAGCTTCGGTTGATCCTCACACTGTATGCCGTAAATGTAGGGGGGTGGGGTGCAGTGTTCTGCTACTAACACTTGTAAGGAATGCGAGAGTTTGAATGCAGAAGAATGGAAGACTTGACTTCTTATTTGAAGAAGTTAGAGAGGGATAGAGTTAGAAGACTGAAAGGTGTGAATTCAAGGCCTATTGAGCCTTTAAATAATAATTCTAACCCTACTTCTGGAGAATCTCCCTATAAATCTCATTCTCAGAGTGTCTTTTCGGGATTCGGCATCGGAAATCGCCAATCTGAAAGCGACGATTCGAGACATGAAGTCCAAGATGGCGGACTCGAAAGGTAAGGCTGAGTGATAGTGAAAATTTAGTGAAAGTGAGCCCTATCAGTGTTGTGGAGGGGGCGTCTTTGATCGTCCCCTGCGGCGCTCCCAGGCTAGACCTCTTCCAAGCTCACATGCCCAGAGGAGAAGGAAAGTCGAAAGCCTTAAGGAGGTCGTGGGGAATCCCCAACAACGGTCAGACGTCCCTTCAGCTAGCTTTGCTTCATGGCAGCCAGCTCAGGGCGCTACAGGAAAGCGTCCTTCGCGAGTGTTTCTCGTCCTCTCCCCTCTCCCTCACCTAAACGAGGGTGGAAGGAGTCGACCTTATCGAGACCGCTGAAGCGTCATATGAAGCAAGACATTGATTCTAGCCCGGAGCGCTTCTCGGATGACGCCCCGTCTGCTATTAAGAAGGCGAAGGTGGCGTCAACGTCACCTGACGCTTATGAGGAAGTACATCATGCTTCTTCCCCGAGTGATGACGAAGGGCGTCAGGCGCTAGACGTAGGAGAAGCGTCAAGGAAGATCATTATGGCGGTGCAAGAACAACTATCATCTCTTGTGGGAGTTTTAGCGCCGTCGGAAGGACGTGACGCTTCCTATTAAGAAGTCTCGTCCCTCTCGCACCTGCTCGGAAGACGTCTTTTAGAAGTGAAGCGTCAAATCAAGAGGATCTTAGACGTGACGCTCCGTCCAAGATTGTGACGCCGAGTAGGAAGCCTTAGAAAGCGAAGCGTCTTCCGGACGCGAAGCGTCGTCTTCCGGACGCGAAGAGTCTTCTAAACGTCAACAAGAGGACGTCATACATGACGCTCGGAGAGCGGGAAGCGTCATACATGACGTCTTCTAAAGCGCTGAGAGAAGCCGCAGGTTTGTGACGGCTTCCAAGTCGATCAGAATGGGAAAAAGGAAGGACTTTCATTCCCTTAGCCCCTCTCCGATCAGGAGTTTGTCTCCCCCAGAAGAGGAACATTCTGAAAGGAGAACAGAAACTCAGGATTATCACGAGTTCGAACGAAACTCGGAGGATGACGATCTTGGAAGAGAGGGCTTGTCTAACTATAAGGTGTTGACAACCATGCTTCTGGAGGAATACGGAGACGAGTTGACTCCGGCTGCTCCTCCTTCTCCGCGCTCGCTCTTTTCGAGTGCGAAGGCGAAGAAGACTTCGTCTTTTCTGAAGATGAAGCCCACCATCTCGATGAAGCGCGCTTTACACGCCTTAGACGCCTGGATGAAGTGAAGAAAGACTTAACCAGGACAGTATTTTGCATGCCTCCAGCAAGGTTAGCTGGGAAAAGAGGCATATGGTACAAGACGGGGCGAGGATATGGGTATCGCTCTCCCTTCTACTACAGAGGCAGACTTTTCAAGTTAGTTGACGCTTCAAGGCGTCCTAGTCTTAATTCTGCCCGCATAACTTGGAGTATTTCGGAACTGGATCATCTCCTCAAGGGACTTTTCCATGTATTGGAAGTATTCAACTTCTTAGATTGGTCCCTTGGGGTGATGTCCAAGAAAGCTCACGATTCGCAGGGAATCGAACCTGAAGCCCATGTTATGCATTTTGTCGTGCATCGACAAAGCAGTACAGGATGGATCTTTGGAAGTCTCTGCATTATTTTGGAGCAGGACTTTGAAGAAAAGGACAGTGTATGGCGCCTTCTTAACAAAGGCAGTCTCGCATGCGCAGAGGGCAGCTCTGCTATATGCTCCTCTTTCGGACTATTTGTTTCCTTCTAAGTTAGTGAAGGACGTAGCTCACTCTTTAACTGAGAAGGCGACACAGGATCTTCTGACGCAGTCAGCTACGAAGAAGAAACCTGCTTTAGTGTCGGACAAGAAAGAACCTAGCACTTCTAGGCAGCCCTTTCGAGGTGGTCCGATCTCCCAGACCTCCCGCAAGAAGGAAGGCTCCAGAGAGAGAGGTAGGTCCGCCTTTCGTCCCACTTTAAAAAGGGCAAATGAAACATTTCTCCTCAAACACCAGTAGGTGCCAGGCTCCTGGAATTCGTGGAAGCCTGGACACTGATAGACGCAGACGCGTCTTCACTAAAGATCTTAGGAAGGGATATCGTATCCCTTTCCTGAATACTCCGCCCCTAACGTCTATACCAAGGGAACTATCAGCCAAGTACAAGGATCCTGTGCTGAGGGATACTCTTCGATCAATGGTGGAACAAAATGTGGGAACAAGAGTGCAGTAGAACTAGTACTGGATCAAAACTCCCCGGGGTTTTTTTACGAATCGCCTTTTTCTAGTGGCGAAAGCCTCGGGAGGCTGGAGACCAGTACTAGACGTCAGCGCTCTGAACAAATTTGTTCAGAAGGAGAAGTTCTCCATGGAGACTTCTGCTTCAGTCCTAGCGTCATTACGACAAGGAGATTGGATGGTGTCTCTAGATCTCCAAGACGCCTACTTTCACGTCCCGATCCACCCTTCATCGAAGAAGTACCTCCGTTTCATGACGGGGGGAAGGATCTTTCAGTTCAGAGCCTTGTGTTTCGGCCTGTCCACAGCTCCTCAGGTCTTCACAAGCCTGATGAGGAATGTGGCGAGATTTCTTCATCTCAAAGGAGTGAATGTCTCGATGTACCTAGACGACTGGCTTATCAGGGCAGATCGGAGAGACAGTGTTTGGAGGACCTAAAGTTAACTCTAGATTTGACCAAGCGTTGGGATTGCTTGTGAACCTCGAGAAGTCTCAGATGACCCCCAGACAAGACCTAGTCTATCTGGGGATTCGGATGGATTCTCGGGGTTTTGGTTTTTCGAGTTTTTTCCTTCGCAAGAGAGAACCGAAAAAGGTTTGAGGATAATCTCTCTCTTCTTAGAGAAACAGCAAACGTCAGTGAGGGAATGGTTGAGCCTTCTGGGGACGCTTTCCTCGCTGGAACAATTCTTCCCTCTCGGAAGACTTCATATCCGTCCCACTTCAATTCTTCCTCAAGAAGTCTTGGAGCTGACGGAAAAACGGACAACTGTCGGACGTTTTCCCCATTCCAGTGGAGGTAAAGGCACACCTACAGTGGTGGTTGCTGCCTCTGGAAGAGAACAAAGGGGTCTCTCTAAGATCAAAGAACCCAGACCTAGTGTTGTTCTCCGACGCGTCGGAGACTGGGTTGGGGAGCGACATTAGGCTCGGAGGAAGTGTTCAGGCACCTGGGAACCAGCACAGGTGTCCTGGCACATAAATTGCAAAGAGCTCTTCGCCGTTCACCTGGCTTTGAAGAGCCTAGAACCTCTGGTGAGAGACAAGGTAGTACAAGTAAACGTGGACAACACCACCGCACTTGCCTACATTCGGAAACAGGGAGGGACTCACTCCTCGTTTCCTTCTTTACGAACTCACGAGGGACCTATTACTTTGGACGTCTCACAGGAACATCTCCCTGCTGACAAGGTTCGTACAGGGAGTAAGGAATGTGAGGGCGGACAGGCTCAGCAGGAGGAACCACGGTCCTTCATACAGAATGGACTCTGCACGAGGAAGTATGTCGCGATCTCTGGTCTCTGTGGGGAACTCCTCACGTGGATCTATTCGCAACATACATTTCAAAAAGGCTCCCAGTGTTTTGCTCGGTCGTGGAAGACCCAAGAGCAATTATGGTAGACGCCTTCCTGCTAAACTGGTCGAAGTGGACGTGTACGCTTTTCCCCCATTCAAAATCCTGGGGTTAGTATTGAAAAAGTTTGTGGCGTCAAAAGAGACGGAGGAATGACTTTAATAGCCCCCTTTTGGCCGGCCCAGGAATGGTTCACGGAGGTGGTAGAGTGGATCGTAGACTTTCCAAGATCCCTACCAGGAAGGACGGATCTTCTCAAACAACCACACTTCAAGAGGTACCATCAAAACCTCCCGCTCTGCTCTGACTGCCTTTCGACTATCGAAAGACTTTGTCAGAGCGAGAGGCTTTTCTCGCGAAGTGGCAAGCGCGATCGCGAGAGCTCGCAGAACCTCCACTTCGAAGGTATACCAGTCGAAGTGGGAGGTCTTTAGTTAAGGTGGTGTAGAGCCAAGAAGTTGTCTCCTCCTCTACCTCTATAGCGGAAATTGCGGATTTCTTGCTATTCCTGAGAGTAAAATCGCATCTAGCCGTATCCACAATAAAGGGATACAGGAGTATGCTCTCGGCTGTATTCAGGAACAGAGGTTTAGATCTGGCAAAATAACAAAGATCTTCACGATCTCATAAGATCTTTTGAGACGTCAAAGTCTAAAGAGCCAGTACCTCGAACTGGAATTTGGACGTAGTCCTCAAATATCTGTCTTGCGGATAGATTTGAACCTCCTCATCAGGCCCTCATTTAGAGACGTAACTAGAAAATGCCTATTTCTTTTATCGTTAGCAACGGCAAAAAGAATTAGTGAGTTACAAGCTCTGCAGGATAAAGTAGGATTCAAGGAAGACTCGGCGATTTGCTCGTTTAAAACTCTGTTTTTAGCGAAAAACGGAGAATCCCACGAATCCCTGGCCTAGGTCATTCGAAATCAAGGAATGTCTAGTCTCGTAGGCAGAGAAGCAGAGAGGTCTCTATGCCCTGTTAGAGCTCTGAAGTTCTATCTTCAGAGGAAACGTCAGTTGGGAGGCTCTAGACAAGGTCTTTGGTGCGCGGTCAAAGACCCCACAAGACTGATGTCAAAGAACGCTCTAGCGTTCTTTGTAAGGAACGTCATTACGGACGCTCACAAGGTCTGTCCGGTACGAACAATTGCAACTTGCTGAGAGTAAAAGCTCATGAAGTACGAGCGGATTGCGACGTCTCTCTCGTTTTATAAGAATATGTCACTTAAAACATATTAGATACGACATATTGGAGATGCAACTCGTATTTGCATCTCATTACTTGAAAGACGTGCGTGTGACGTATGAGAAGTGCTTTTCTCTAGGTCCTATCGTATCGGCAGATACGATTCTGGGTACGGGAGCCGACACCAATCCTTAGAATGTATATACTGTTCTTCTGTTTGGATATGGTCGAGAATCTCTTCGAACAATGGAGGATTCAGGCTCGCACGGGCGGCCGTCTATGTTGTTCATAAGAGAATTCTCGTCATATCCAATTAGTTGAGTATAATTTTTTGAAAAATATGTATGTGTGCGTAGTGGTTTTTGAGTTACGGTTGTTGTGACGAGTTCGGGATAACTCGTAACAATCCTTAGTTCTAACACATGGTTAGGATCAGGTGGTCGGGATTGGTTGTGTGCTCCTTCATAAGGTGTATTGTCATATAAGTGGATCAGCACCCATTGACAAAGTCCTTTTAGGCTCTGCTGAGTAAGTGGGTAAGACCCCATCGGCAGACCCACAAGAACTCTTGGCCATAGATCACATATCTCGCTAAAGTTTCTTGAGGTGATGTAGACTACTGGGAAACACCCACCAAGTCTACCACCTATCAGTAGGAACCAAGGTTTATTTTATACCTACACATATGTTGTTTACCTGTCTATTCCATATAGTAGCTGTCTCTTACCCTCCACCGAGGGTGCCAATCAGCTATGTAATATCTGACAGGTAAGTTGATTGTATGAAAATGATATTGTTATGTTACAATAAAGTTTCATACATACTTACCTGGCAGATATATACAATTAAAGGCCCACCCAGCCTCCCCGCAGGAGACAGGTGGAAGAGAGAAAATATGATAGAAACCGGGGATGGTTCCCCTAGTCCTGCCAGGGCCCAGGCAGGCGGTAGATCACCTGACCTACTGTAGCGAGTGGCGCGAAATTTGAATTTCTGTCGGGGACGACGGAGTCTTAGCTATGTATATATCTGCCAGGTAAGTATGTATGAAACTTTATTGTAACATAACAATATCATTTTCCCAGACTCTGAGAGGCCATCGCCGCAAGGCGATGGCTGCTCCTACTCTTCTCCAACTGCTAGTTCCACTGGGAAGGCGAGCGAGTATCCAATTCCTCCCCCATTCCCTCTCTCCTTACGGCTACGAGGGAAAGGGGAAGGATCCTACAGAGATTTCTCTGTAGGATCCCACGTTGGGGACTGCGCTACCAGGGGGGACCTTCGGTTCCTACCTGACGTAAGCCCCGGTCGTTGAGGAGGGATCCTGCCCCATTCTCGATTTCTACGGGAATCGAGAGGACCACCAGCCGATATCGTTTGACGAATTCGGTGGGGGTTTCGCAGACTGCTTAGAATTCTACGGAATTTCTAGCGCATTCAGAGTGTTAGAGTTTCTTACGATCTCCAACACTTAGGCGAGACCACGGTCCAAAGTGAGCGAGACGAGAATCCCCGATATG
This sequence comes from Macrobrachium nipponense, assembly GCF_015104395.2. Taxonomy (NCBI): domain Eukaryota; kingdom Metazoa; phylum Arthropoda; class Malacostraca; order Decapoda; family Palaemonidae; genus Macrobrachium; species Macrobrachium nipponense. The sequence continues at coordinate 4,609,210 of NC_061091.1, read as the reverse complement.
TTACACGATAATCGGGAACCTCGCCTATGCTCGAATTCCTGGAATTTTCTAGCATTAGGAAGAAGACTGCTGCTGAAAGAAGACTATCTCAGTAGGCGACCAACCTGGAATAGAGAAGAACGGACGGGAATATCCAGTTTGGCTGGAACTATCGTCTTAGTATTCTGTTCACCATTGAAGCTTTCCTTCGAGGAAGACTTCTCCTTCACTCTCTGTAATAGAGAACGAAGGTGGTCGATCTCCAATCCTTATTTTGTTTTCTTGAAGGAAAGAATTTAGGATGGAGATCGTTGTTCAGAATCCTACAAATATACTACGTATATTAACCTCGCGACATGATTCTGCTAAGCAGTTGAATGGTCCGAGGGGTAGGCGCATATCCTGGTTATTCTACGGATTGCGACTTAGACGAAAGTATTCTAATTGAACTGCAACCCGGGTTGCCTGCAACCTCCCAGGAGTTTCCAGTTTCAATTTTATATACTTGGTGGTGTTCACAACAACACATTTAAGCTTTTACTATTTACCGAAATTCGTTTCGCTTAAATATAATTGCTCGAGCATATCTTTTTATGCTCGTTGGTTCTAGCCGAACGCATTCCTTCGTGGAAAGGATTACTTGGCAACTCAGGATGACGAGTCAGCGACAGCTACTGCGTATTGAATTGCCCGAGGCATTTCAGTATCAGCTGCCGCTTTGAGATAGACGGTTGTTTATGTCTTTTCTCACCTGCTTTGATTGAATAACAACCGTATCTCTGCCCAACAATCATGACTTAAGTCTCTGATTAACGGGGATTCTCGCATACATGAATGACCATCTACTGCTGAGAGACGCTAGTATTCATCGTCTTCGGTATTGCGAGAATTTTAAACAGAGATATCTATTCGACTCTCATCTTTCTGTTTACCGCCGCACGGTAAAAGAATTCTGTAATAGTCTCTTGCTGCATCGTATCCCGATAATGCAAATGATTTTTGCGGAATCTGAGTTTGTCTCAAATATCTTGTATTCGGAGGTGTACAATTGTTCATTGTTCACCCCGGATTAGCAGATGTATTGAAAGACATCGCCTACTCCCACACCTGCCAGCTCTACTTCCAAAACGTTCAGCCCATGAGAAGCAGTTCTTCAAGCGGCTCTCCCCTGTGTTTCATTACTGAAGAAACGCCCCGCTTTCATTGCACAACGGACAGCAATGAAATGGCGGTTAGCGTTTTCAGTCATTGTAAGCACAGGTTTAGAATCTTGAGATTCCTTCTCTCGATTCAGTTGGAAGACGTAGGTTGCATTCATTGCCTACCTTCGTCTTCAACGTCACATAGTGTTGTTTCTCCTTAAGCTGAGATTCAACCGTCTATGAGATTTTCTTGCCATCAGGGACCTCGGTCTTTTGAAGGCAATTGACTTTCGCCTTTTGAGCTTATGCATTAAGAGAATCATCGCCGCGCCGTCCGGCATCGGTGACTAACAAATATTTTATTTGTTTGGTCTCTCAGCATAACTCTTAAAGGGGGCGAAGGTCACGTGACTTACCCGGATGCTTGGACAACTTGCCTCTACTGATTCCGAACCAGTCAGTCGGCAGCTGTCAGAGCGCCGAGTCAGTTACGAACTATGCTGTGGACTTAGTTTCGGTTTGTTCCAGAGCAATCATTACTTCGTCTTAATAGCTTGTCAGTATGATTACTGTACATAACCAAGTCGAGAAGAGGGATAGGTCATACGACTATTCCTTCTTTTCGTCTTAGGTAACTGCATGAACTTCTCTTGAGAAGTCAAGCACAAAGGGATGGGGATTTGTGACGCTCGATTTCGTACCGATCTTCGTAGCGAAGACTCGGAAACCCTTCGGTAACTGACGATTGGTTCGAGTCCTTCACAATACCCTCCCTAAGGACGTCACCCGACGTCACCGCCTCCGATACGAAGGCTATGCTGCTTTGTCCTGTGAAGGTGCGACGGAGCTGTCTGAAGAACTCGACACCCAGGATGAGTGCGGACGCCTTCATCATCTCTCGCGTTCCGCAAGAACTTCTCCGTGGCGCAGGTAATGAAGGCAGGCGCCTGGTCCAACCGGGACCGCATGCACCTCCTTCTACCTTCAGGATATTGCCCACAGTTCCTTGATCTTTTTCCTTGGGAACCTGTGGTGGTTGCTCAACACGTTGTGTAGTTAACCAGACCCTCGCAGGCTGAACAGCATCGAGTCCTGGTGTGACGTAAGAATGGATGAGGAATGAGAGTGTGACTGGCTCCTCTTCCCATCTTTTTCTTCCCTCTACCTTTGGGTATAGGGACACGGTCGTCACCCTGCTGGGTAAGGACGAGATGCAGGTGAGGCTACTCAATAGAGCACCATCCTATCCCCTTTCAGTAGGGATAGGAGTAAATATCCACCACTTCCTCCAACAAGGGGGAGGAAGTGGATCCAAATTGAGACAAACCCATCATTTTATGATTGTCTCTTGCAAACAGGAACAGTTCTTGCTTGCTGGTACGAAGAGATACGCTTGCCTCTCTCTTAGTACTTGGCCCAGAAGTTCTACCCATTAATCCGCGGTGCACACCCCGATCAATCGGACAAGAGGTTTGGATCCCTCCCTTGCTCTTACGACAGGGAAGCACTCCAGGGTTGGACGGAACACCAGTCTGTTCACCAAAAAGACTCAGATTCCTCCCACCAAGAAGTGAGTCTTCCTATTGTTAAAGGACCGATTGTATTACGTATCGGAACAAATGACAATTTGTCGAAAATTGCATTTTTCCTAACTATACAAACCTGAGGTCCTTTACATATAGTCCCACCTCATGCCACCCCTCACTCTGCAACTTTTTGCATGGGCCTAAAGCAAAAGTGATTCTTCACCTCTCGGGCGCGCGGGTGCGCGCACGATCGGACAAGCAGTTAACTACCGTTCTCCCCTTGTTCGAAGCTTACGACCGTCCCAGCTGCCGCTAGTTACCTTCCTATTGTTAAAGGACCTCAGGTTTGTATAGTTAGGAAAAATGCAATTTTCGACAAATTGTCATTTTCAAAAAGAAACAAATTAGAAGACTACATAATGGGAAAATATAAAAGTATCGACTTACAAACCTAAGGGAATGTGAAGTCATGCAGCCACACGAATGATCATGAGATCCATATTTGTTACTTTTTATTGACTCTCCGTCTTTCATCGAAAGTTTGTGCTATGTGCTTAATTTTTTCATCCAATTGTAATCCGTGCATAACTTAGATAACATTTATTTAAAAAGGTTTGTTTGGAAGGATCCAGTCTATGCTACCTAATTGGTCTGTACTGATTTGATGTTGAGAAAGAGTAAATTTCATTGAAGTCTCATCTGATGTGGAACTGCAGCCAGAATTTGTCTATAGTAAGTTGGCTCTGAGACTTTTCATGCGCTGAACTCTCAGTAAGTTTTCCAGTCTTTAAATATGTACAGTACTGTGCTTTATTCTGGAATTTAATTTAGTGCTTACATAGAAAGTGCACACACGTCTTTGTTCCTGTTCATGTAGCATTTGACTTGGCTATTTCTTTCGATGTAGCATTTGAAACTTACCAACCTTTTTTTGTTTTGTTAGCATTTAGCTTTGATAATGCTTTAATTGTATCATTTTTACTGTAAAATTGTAATATACCATAGTGTAATGAGGCCCCTAAGTTACATTTTAGACCCAACAAGGCTTGCGTAGAAGATGTCTTCCAATTCAGAAAGTAAAATAAAAAAAAAGTAAAGTTAAAAGTGTTAGATCTGAATAGGAAGAGAAACTATCAGGAATGAGTGAAAAGTACAAGTTAAAAAGTTAAGGAGCTAGAACTAAAGGGTGCCACTTAAGGCATGATTTAAGTGGAACCCCCATTAAGGGGGAAAACAAATAGTAAGCGTACATGTACATAGATAGAAATCCTTGTTCATTGTAGTTGTTTAAAGTACATACCCTAATTGTAAAATTATGATAAATGCTGTGGACACTGGCTTGTCATAGTTGAAAGTGTTAAAGTTGATATACGTAGACTTCACTGAATTGTTTTGAACTTGAAATGCTCCTTGTAAGTGTTCATATGGCCTGTTTTGGCATGTGCTTGAACAAGCAAATAAATACACTGAATAACTCATTAATACATTGTATGAAGCTCGCTTTGGATGTAGTCAGACAGGCTACCCATGAATACTCTTATTTTTTCATGGGCCTGTATAATGTAAAGAGTTATTCTCACTCCTGCTTGGTATTATTTTTTGTGTGCTATATTTCACTGCTTGTTACAGAATTTTGAAATTATTTTAAATACTTGAAATTATGGAATTTTCTGTATGCATATTAACCAGCTTTGTTTTTTTTTTAATCCTTAATTCATTCATAAAATATTGGTATGTATAGTCTTACTAGATTCCACATATAGAACTTGTGTGAGCATTATGATTAATGTAAAATACTATGTATTCATAAGGCATTTTATCCTGGTACATATCCTGTTCTTGAATTTACATTCTTGAAAGCTTTTGATTAAAATACTTCAGAATGTGCATTTCAACAAATGGAAGTACGTAGTATCATAGCAGCGAGGAAGGCTTTAAAAGAATTAATGATAGTATTCCTGGAGTTATTTGTTATTTATCCCCATAATATTTTAGACTTTTACATCTACGTATTTATTGGCCAACTGCAAGTTAAGATAGGTATATTACAAAAGGAATGCTTCTTGACTTCCATGATATGCTTTCCCTAGTATTTGGTATGGAACTTAGTGTTTTTTTACTGTTATTCCCTGCACCAGCTATTATTCCCAGAACACTGTTCCTGTAAGGACCTCCCAATAGATATTGTCTTCTTGTCAATACTTGCCACTCCCCTTTTGTGGTTAGGGCTGTCAGCGAATGTAATTTGAGGTTTTCCGTATGTTACGCCCTTCAAAACTTTCTGCTGCGAATTGCTATATCAGCGCCGAATGACCTCATAGGTCTCATTGCTTGGCCTTTGGCCTAAATTTGATATTCTATTCTATTGTCAATACTCACCACTAATAGGAAGACAATGAACTTGCATTGACTCATTACAAGTTATCCTTTTGTCCTTGATGATTCTTGTGTTATCTGAGATCATGGAAGCAGAGGAGAAGAACATAGTGTTTTGATATTTTTGAGCATTCAGAATGAATTTAAGGGCTTTGAGATACCCCATGATTCCTAACTACAGGCAGTTCCCTAGTTACATTGGGGGTTCTGTTCCTAAAGCACAATGTAAGCCTGAACACTGTCTTAAAAAAGGGATTTTGACGTAAGGAAAAATCTATTTCTGGGCGATTGGCTCGTGTCGCCAGCGAAATATCCTTTAATCTATTATTTCTAGGGTAAATGTACTAACACATACCAGAGAATAATAAAATAAGAAAAAGTCAGTATAACTGACTCGAACTCACCCTCCAAGAGGGTGTCGGTATGAACACTAGGCGAGTGAGACCACTACCACGAGCCAAATACCAATAGAAAGCTCCCACAACAAAAACCCTCCATGAGGAGAGCCGACCCACAGAGTGAGCAGCTCGTACTACTACTACTCCATCCCATGCTGCCGACTGCTGCGCCTCTGGTGGCCATCCTGAAGTTAGCAGACAATCTTGGGCGAAGGGATGGTAGGGTGGGATTTCGCTGGCACACGAGCAACTCGCCCAGAAATAGATTTTTCCTTACGTCAAAATCCCTTTTCTGGGCTCAGCTCGTGTCGCTGCGCGAAATCGTACCAGAGAAATAGCACAAGATTGTAAACAAAAGTAATAAAATAAATCAGAATAGGTCTCAAATAAAAAATAAAGTAAATATAAAAAAGAATATAATTGGCTAAAAAGATACAATACACAGTGATACAAATAGAAATATGCTTAAATTACCCTTAATTCTAAACATGTTTCTTATCATCAAGGTAATTTACATAGTACAGAGGTAAATGGCTTACATGTAAACAAAATGGTATCTGTTGTAAAGGCATGTATCAAAAATATAATAGCAATTAGAGTAGTCAAATGAACAAATTAAACAACAATGATAATATATAAGGAATGCATATGACTTAATATACAAAACCCGTAACCATTATAAATGATGATTGTATCCCCTAGCATAAAAATAAGGGGTAACATCCATGAGATCAAAATACATAATCATCTGTGAGTGTCCCTAGCAAAAACTAAGGGGCACCCACGTACATCATCATAAAAAGCAGCTAAGACACCAGGTGAATGTAAATGAACACGGTAGGAATAGACGAACTGTTGGGTGAAGCAGGTAGAAAGGAGGAGGACTGAATCTTCTACTACAAATTAACTAGAATCTAGAATCTGGGAAACTATGTTTCCCGCTGCTACTGCTGAAAATTTCAGAGCTTCCAAGGACTTAAGGTAATGGCGTTTGAACACTGTCGGCGATTTCCATCCGGTATACTTTTTCAACTCATCGAAGTTCATGTGTTTGGAAATAATTAATTGAGGTGGCTACTGCCCTAACATCATGTGCTTTCGGAAAGAGTCAGGATTGGCTTTGCTTCATAAAGTACAGGATTTGCTGCCTGATGCCTTTAATGATAAAGTACCACCTTTTTTGTTCCCTCTTAAAGAGGGGACCCGATGAGGATGAGGAGGTCCTGGACAGAAAGGCTCGTAAGGTTGTAACTGGGCAAAGAGATACATCTTGTGGAAGGGGTAGTACCTTCCAAGGTTCCCACCTCATCAAAGGATCTTCATTCTTTGCTAAAAAGCTACGTTCCGGAGAAAGTAGTACTTCCCCTGTGGGAGGAATGAATATGATCCGGATCTCTGGATAAACCGCCGACAGTTTCTGAAATTCTTGCTCCTGAAGCTAAGCTTAATAAAACAGGGGTTTTCCTTAAGAGCATTATAAACGAGCATGTGTCATTGTCGGTTTCTGAAGCCAGTTTTAGAACTCGTTTAAGAACCATGAAACTGACGTAGGCCTTACAGAAGGTCTAAGTCTAGCACATTCTTAGGAATAGACGAGAAGTAGGAATCCGTCAAGTCTATGTTGAACCCAAATTGAAATATCTTTTTCAAGGCTGACTTGTTTGTCGTAATCGTGCTAGCTGCTAAAAAACCTTTTTCAATAAGGATCTGAAAAAGGATATAGCTGAATTAACTGTCATGATTCTAATATCAGATTCTCTCAGGAAGATTGCTAACTTTTTGACAGCAGCATCGTACTGTCTCAAAGTTGAATCCCTTTTATCGGATTCCAAGAAGAGAATATTCTGAGGGTCAATATTCGCATCTCTTTTTGCCGCAAACTTCATGAAATCCATAAAGTTAGGGTTTTGAGAATCCCTGAGGAAGCGAACACAGTCTTCGTTTGTACTGACTGGAGAGCTTGGGATTGGGGATCCGAAGAGGACGAAGGCCCAGCTCCAGAATTAGGGGATACCAATTGCTCTTCGGCCAGTCTGGGGCTACTAGAGCCACTTTGACCCTTGAACGTCCTGAGTTTGTTTAAAACTTTCATAGAGAATCACTGGGGGGACCTGGGGGAAAGACATAAATCTTCTTCCAGTTGTTCCAGTCTAGAGCCAGGGCGTCCGGGTGGCATAGGCCAGAGGGTCCAGGTTGGGGGCTACATAACAGGGAAGTTTGTGATTCGCTTGAGATGCGAAGAGATCCACCTGTAGCCCTGGGACTCTTTGAAGGATCCATTGGAACGAACTGTTGTCCAGTGACCATTCCGACTCTAGGGGCACTGATCGGGATAACGCGTCTGCTATGACGTTTCTCACTCCAGCTATGTGAGTGGAGGAGAGATGCCAACCGAACTTGTCTGCCAGGGAGAAGATGGCTACCATCACATGATTTAGATGACGTGACTTGGAGCCTCCATCCTCTGTTTATACAATGTACTACCACTGCGCTGTCCAGAACTAGCTTTATGTGGAGTACTTTGGTGGGCGCAACCTTTTTAGAGTCAAGAACACTGCCATTGCCTCCAGTACGTTTATATGGACTGACTGAACTGAGGTGACCAAGTTCCTTGAACCTTTTGGACCTGTGAATACCCTCCCCAACCGCTTAAGGACGCGTCTGTGTGGATGGTAATCCCTGGTGGAGGGAACTGAAGGGGTACTGACACTGACAAATTCTTGACTTTCGCCCACGGCCGAAGACGATTCTTTAGAATCAGAGGGACTGAGGATAGTTTGTCCCTGGCCCTGACATTTGCTCGTGAGCGCCAGATTCTGGTTAGGTCTTTCAGTTTGGCTTTCATTAAGACGTTCGTCACTGATGCAAACTGGAGAGAACCCAGGATCCTCTCCTGAGCTCTCCTTGACGCCAGTTTGTGACTTAGAAATTGCTTGACTGACTTCGCTATTTCTTTCCTTTTGGTTGATGGAATCGACAGAGTATGGAGGATAGATTCCATTGAATGCCCAGCCACTGAAAGGCTGACTCTGGAGTGAGTCTTGACTTGGTCCTGTTTATCTTGAAGCCTAGATTTCCAGGAACTGAAATCACTTTCAGTGTAGCTCTGTTGCATTCCTCGACTGTTGAAGCCCAGATCAACCAATCGTCGAGATACGCTACTACCATAATCCCTTGTGATCTGAGTTGTTGCACTACCGCTTCCGCTAGTTTCGTGAACACCCTGGTGCCACGTTGAGTCCGAAGGGAACTACCTTGAAGGAGAATGCCTGGTCTCCTATCTTGAAACCCAGATACGGACGGAAGTGTCTTGCAATAGGGATATGATAGTAGGCGTCTGTAAGATCGATAGAGGTGGTGACGGCCCCACGGGAAGTAAGGTCCGCACCTGTGAGATCGTGAGCATCTTGAACTTGTCGCAGCGGATGGCTAAGTTTAAGCGGGACAAGTCTAAGATTACCCTTCTTTTTTGTGAGCCTTTCTTTGGCACGCTGAACAAGCGACCTTGAAATTTTAATCTCTTGACTCTCGCTATAGCTCCTTTCTGAAGGAGGTCCTCTGCGTACTCTGTCAATTCTTTGGAAGGAAGTTGACGGAAAGGTCTGGATGGAGGTGGGTTCGTCAACACAGCTCCAACCCAGGCCTTTGACACTATGCTCTGAGCCCATTCGCTGAAGTTCCACCGGTGGCGAAAGTGAAACAGCCTCCTCCTACCTGAAGTTCTTCATTGGTTTCTGGTAACCGCCTCGGCCTCCTCTGAAGTGCTTTCCCCTGTTAAAGGGGCCTCCCGATCCTCTCCCACGAAAGGAACGCTTACCTCTGCCTCTTCCTTACCGAGCGCGGTCATACTCTGTGAAGCTTGACTCTCGAAGGCTTGATTGTAAGCTGGAGAGATGGCGTAAGAGGTGGAGGGCTGAGGCTGAGGGGATATCACATAAATTGCTGGTATTGAGCCTTAGAGGTGGAAGGTTGGGCTGTTTGCACTAAGGGCACCGCTGGAACTTGCTGAGGAAAGCGTGGCTGCTTTTTCTGGTAAGGATGGAAACGCCTAGGTTTCCTCTGTCCCTTACCTTTAGGTGTTAGGTCTTGTCTCTCTTAGCCGTAAGGCCCCAACGGTCCTTAAGGCTCTGGTTCAGCCTCGTAGCCTCTGACTGGACTTCCTTCACCATAGCTTCTGGGAAGAGATCTGCTCCCCAGATGTTAGACGAGAGTAACCTATTCGGCTCATGTCGAATGGTTTGCCTCTTGTAGGACATGCTTCCTACAATTCGTTCTAGCAGTGGCAAACTCAAACATATCCGACTGTACCGTTTGAGTCAGGGCTTTGGTCATGAGTTTAAAAAGCGGTTCTGAGCCATAAGCTATGGTTGCTACCTCGGACCATAGCCATAGAGTTAATTGATCTGGCTAATCGCGATTTCGCGTCAAATTCAGCCTGAATAAGGCCATCTGGGAGCCTGGGTAGCTTTTTCACCAAACTGCTCCATAGCACAGTCCTAGAGTTTGCCAGCTGAGAAGGTGTTTGGCAAGTCCTCCCACAATTCTCCGGCTGAGGGGAGCAACGAGATGTGGGATCTGCTTCCTTCAATTGAGGCATGGGTTCCCCCTTCTGGGCCGCTGGGATGGTAGACCTCGCGATCTTTGTCAGGAACGGGAGCGGGGTACTCTCATCCATTGTGAAAATGGTAAAGGGACTCTTGAAAGGTTGTACCTGGTATTAGAACAATCCATGTCCTCTAAACATCTGAGCCATTCTCTCTGAGCCTGGTCTCGTGAATAGAGGACTGTCTCCTTTGGTACCCTATCATCCCGAACCATGCTGAAGCTGTAAGCCTTGCGTAGCCTATGAACGGAGGCTGGAGGTCTTCCGGGGAAGAACTCGAAGTCCTCTATCCTTCGAGTTCCGAATTCCGGTATGGAAATGAGACCGTCTTGGAAGGGGGCGTATGACGCTACTCTCCATGATTGTTTCATCGAGAACGGAGGTAGCGAGTCATACGGAGGAAGCTGAGTTTCCACTCGTATTGGAAAGTGGAGGAGAGGCTAGAGGGGCTTCTCTCAGTCCGGCTATAATGGAGTCTTGGGAAGTAATCCTATCCGACAGACGAGAGATCATTTGTTCCATGCTACTCTTTAGGGACCCAACCAGGTCGCCCACCTGTTTGCAACAGGCCAGCATTGGAGTCCAAGGCCGAGCTGCTGCGGAGGTGGAGGGGTGGCTCTGAATCGGAACCAAGGGTAGCGGAACTGGTGACTCTGCCGGGGTGCGAGATCTCTCTCTGGAGATTTACTCCTCGAGGACTTAGAGCCGGAGCTAGAAGCTTTAGACCTGTCTGCTCCGGGATTCGCAGCCGGAGACTTACGTGAGGATGACGCCGAAGTCGACTTCTTAGACGACGACGACGTCTTAGTCAAGGATTTCACTGCTTGACCCTTGACCCTTAGGTCTAACCGAAGCGTCAGGAGAGTATATAATTCATCACCTGTAAAGCCTTGGAAGGATGGAGAGGTTGCAGGAGTAGAAGAAACAGTTACACCCAAGGGTGACCCTTGGGTGTCCACTACTTACCTCGACCAACAGGTCGTCTACACCTACCATAGGTTTCCACATTAATGTCTAGAGTCGCGACGTCCGTGGAGATATCCTGGTCTTGATCAGTTAATGAGGGCAGCCAGCTGTTGTTGGATGAAGGCGATAGTAGGGGCCGCCTCTACTGGGTCGACGTATCCTGTCGCCTTGCCTCCGGGGAAGATTAACAGCGCCAACCGCTTCTCCAAGATGTAGGGCATACCCTTGGCGGCGTTCTTCCCAAAACCGCCGACCCAGGCCCGCAGGTTGCCAGTGCGGTATCCTTCACTGCCGGCGCCTGGAAGAGAGGGCGTAGATTAGATTTAAGAATCACTTAAAACTAAAACTTAAAATATAACTTAAACTTAGATGCCTTAGTTAAAGTGGATGATGAAAACTTAGCACTAAAACAGAAGCGGAGCAGCTACCGGAGATGGGATACTCACCCCTTCTAAAAGCTGGCTCACCAGATCGTAACATATGGGTACACGTCTCATGGTACCAGACCTGGATGTCCCCGTGCAGCGTCGCGCATGGAGCATGGGACCGGCAACTTCGTGTCCACATGGGTCCTGAAGTGTGGCGGCGCATCCCGGATGCTCACAGTTGGTGGCCTGTAAGTGGGAAGATACATGAGTATCTTAAAGAATAACACTTACAGGCTAAAGGACAGAAGAACTCCGTTGCATGCCGGAGCTCGGAAAAAATTTGGCATAACCCCTCCCTGCCTCGCCTGAATAGGCTATAATCCCGGAGATATCCGTAAGACATGTAAGGGAGGGGGGAAAAGGTTTAAGGTACTTAAGATAAACTTATAGTTAATCTAATAACGCTTAAACCTAAAACTCAAACGAACCGGACCAAGTCCAGTGCGTAGCGGAGTTTAGTAACTCAGCAATGCGGTAAGGTTAGCAGGGACCCACTGTATGTTCCGGTCCACTCTACTGGGAGGACTAACATCTTTCCGCTGGATGCCAGGACTCCGATCAGGAAAGGAGTCCTAGCAAGGTCGGGAAGAGCGAGGAGACATACAGGCTCGAGCGAACCGGAGCGACAAGGAAGCAACGGATGGGGGGAAAGGCCAGTACCCCCACCACACATCACCACCCGGGCCGGACCGAGAAGCCGAGAGGTCGCGTCCAGTCTGGGTCTGTCCCGTCTCCCTGGCCCCTCCGCCTGGGGGGAGAGAGGGAGGCATGCTCGGTATGTGGAGCGAGGCGTGGGCAGACCGACCCACCCTCCCCGACTCTATGGAAGAGCGGGAGGAGGGGGGAAGGGGGACTGGGCAGGCGTCTGGCTGTCTCGTGATCGCGTAGTGACCACGAGGCGGTAAGACTAAAATAAGATAACTAAGCCTAGGACCACCCAACTGATCAGAGAGATGCTATCGGGAAGCAACTGAACTGAAAAGCGGTAGCATGGAGACCATGGAGACACTGGGCCAAAACCAGACTGATCAGAGAGATGCTATAGGAAGCAACCGAACTGATGAGCGGTAGCATAGGCTCAAGGAGCCAGACCTAGGCTAAGCCAGACGCCTAACTAACCTAGCCAACAAATACATGGTATAATAAAATAAAAATAAAAAGAAAGAAAAAAAAATATAGTAGGAGAAAAAATCCAGGAGTGTCGACTAACCCGAAGGAAAGTCTACCACTCAAAGCTAGTCAGAGGCCGATACTAAGAGCCGGTACTAGGGTCTGAAAGAACGAAGCCTACATAGGTAAAAGACATGCATGCATGACAAACCTGAGTAGACAGTACCCTAAGTTAAAATGGATAATAAATATAGAGCGTATATAGATAAGGGGATGTTCTAGGTATGGGAGACCGAGAACGAACCCACCACGCGGCAGAACCATGCTGCCATGCTTCCGACCCCGAGTTCGTATTTATAACCTAAAAAACGGCAAATACTGACTGAGGGCCGGAAAAAACCAACTAACCATAAATACTGAGTACTTAACTTAGCTGCTGCAATAGCTGCACGCTCATCATAGATAAATCCAACGAAAGGGCACAAAAAACACAGAGAGAAAAATATCACGTGTGACTCGTGTGGGCTACTGAAAAGGATGGCCACAGAGGCGCAGCAGTCGGCAGCATGGGATGGAGTAGTAGTAGTACGAGCTGCTCACTCTGTGGGTCGGCTCTCCTCATGGAGGGTTTTTGTTGTGGAGCTTTCTATTGGTATTTGGCTCGTGGTAGTGGTCTCACTCGCCTAGTGTTCATACCGACACCCTCTTGGAGGGTGAGCGAGTCAGTTATACTGACCTTTTTCTTTATTTTATTTATATTCTCTGGTATGTGTTAGTACATTTACCCTAGAAATAATAGATTAAAGGATATTTCGCGCAGCGACACGAGCTGAGCCCAGAAAAGTGTTAAACATGACAAATAAAGTGATAAAAACCTTATAATTAATTCTTTGGTTGGTATGTAAACTTCTCAATTGATTTACTATACTTATCGTGAGGTGTGTATCCATGATCTTGTAGAATTTCCCCCCAAAATGTACAAATATTCTTCT